>NC_052502.1:19049957-19349957 GCF_016617805.1 Bactrocera tryoni
ATAATAAAAAACAAAATTAAAAAAAAAATTAAAAAAAGTTAAAAAACAATTAAAAAAAATCAAAAAAATTAAAAAAAAAAATTTCAAAACAAAAAAAAAAAAAAAATAAAAAAAAAATTTAAATCCATAAATCCCTCTTGCAAGTCATTGGTCCCGAAGCGCCCAAATTTGCAAGCACACAAAGCAGTTGTCGCTGAAATATGGACTGCAGCAGCGAGAATATACTTTTTGTACTCGAATTTTTATTAACAGCGCCTCATTTATTAGGCATTAGCTGGGCGCACGTACATACTTATACTTATACTTACATACATATATTTCATTTACAAAGCCCGCGTTGAAGCTTGAAGAATTGAAGCGGATGGAATTAAGCAAATCTTTATGACGGCAATTAATATAAAAGTATAAAGGAAAAGTCAAGGAACTGCAAATTTTAAATGAATATGCAGATTACTGTTTGAAAATGGTAAGCATGATAAAATGGATTTCCTACTGAACCCTATCTACGGTTCAAGCGCCAAGTTATAATGCAAGCCAAGTTATTTTGGAAATACTTAATAATTTTTATGCCTTAAACGGGTTTGAATATTGCAGAAAATAATTATTGGAGCGATAATTTTAACCATTTTTGACAAGAACGCTTTTGAAGCGAAACTAGACATATATATGTATATGCATTCGTTTGACAAGAAAAAAATTCTGTGGTCGAGTTGAAAATTTTGTTTTATAAATATGGAAATTAAAACCATTTTTCTTTAACTATTCTTCTAAATACGAAAATTTCTAACTACAACGTGTCTGGTATGAGCGTAAACAATATGCTCGATAGGTGGCGCGGTGGTCGAAACTTGAAAACAATGCTCTTATTAAACGAAATTTTTATATTTTCGCGTTCATAAGTTTTTACAATAGTTGTTGCTAGTGTGTAGCCAAAAGTTTACATATGCTTTATGATAGCTCGAGGCTGCTGTTTTGAGATCAGGTTTCTGTAAACCACCTAAGATACAACTGATGCTGTTTTCTAGCTTTCATAAATTTTAAGTTGAACATAAAGTTGTAGGTGATACTTTCAAAAGTGCAAAACAAAATTGTATTGTAAAGAGGGAAATTTAAATTAAATTGTATCAGATCGCATATAAAGTATGTATGTCATGTGATGATATGATATCATATGCTATAAAAGAAGATCAGAGATTACGACTTGAGACGGTTGGAAGGCAAATAAAAATTAAAAATAATTTTCAAATAGTACTAGATAATGGCAAGATGGAAAGTGTCATGATGTGATGTGACGATATAATATCAAGTGATGGTAAAGAAACGAGGTTAGATGACGATTTAAGACGGTTCAAGATTTGAACACACTAATCTGTTAGATCGGGTGTAAGGCAAAATGTGTTAATGTGATGTGATGATATGATGTCATATTATATAAAAGAAGATCAGAGATTACAACTTGAGGCGATTCAAAGTCAAATAGAAATATTTTTAAATTTATTATTTACTAGATGACAGCTACATAAGGGAAAAGTGCCATGATGTGGTGTGATGATATGATATCACCTGATGGGAAAGAAACGAGGTAAGATGACGATTTGAGGCTATTTGGTCCCTTGCTATTATATCATCATCATTTAAGCAGTTTTAGAAGTAGAAAAAAATATTTACAAAATACAAAAAAAAATATGAAAGAAAATAAGAAAAACAAATTTAAAAAAATAAATAAAGAAAATTAATAAAAATAAGTTAAAAAATAAAAAGTAAGAAGAATATATATAAAAAATAGAAATAAAAAAAATATAAAACATAAAAAGAAAATAAAAAATATATAAAAATAAAAACAAATATAAAAATAACAAAAATAACAAAAATAAAAAAATACGAAAAAATATTTATTATTACAGCAAATCTTTTTTCCATCCATTTTCCACACAACAAAAAACATTACTAATAAAAAAAGTGAGCATTTAATATGCAAAAATCAATAATTACAAATGAAATCAATCAATAACTGCAGACAATACAACAACGCTTGTAGGCTAACATGTAAATTTATGCAACGTACACAATTGTATGTAGGTGGCAACACCGGGTACGAACAAGCGCAGCGCTAATTGCTGGCGCACACACTGAGCGCTTCACCAAATTCGCACACAGACTTAGGAGGTGAGAGAGCGGTGTGCGGTGCGCAGAGCGTGGATTAAGCTTATTTTCTTGTTTGCGAGTTTAGTGTTGGCTGTGTGGCTGAATTTAATGTTGCTGTACTTGTTGTTGTTGTGTGTAATTGCTGCGAATGTTTTGTGTAATTACAAATTATTATTGATGTTTGCGTTCTGAAACAAGCGACAGCGACAACAACAACAAAAACACCACTAAGCGTATTTGTAAACCTAAGCAACAACAACAACATCAGGCGTATTTATAAATCTAAGTAACAACAACAACATTCAGCGTATTTATACATCTAAGCAACAATAAAAAAAAATAAAACAACAACTTTAGACGTCGCGCAGTAAAGATCAAGAGTCAAGATATGCCATTTTCGGTTGCGGTGCCGTTGTCGTTGCTGCGGATTAAAGTTCAGCGCAGGCAATAAAAAGCGGAAAAATATACATGTGCATGTATGTATGTATATATGAGTGTAAACATGTACATTTGTACCTGAAATAGATAGACACATAAAAATTATGGAAATTAAAAGTAACATTTTCGCAAATTTATTAACTGATCGCGAGATTAAAATTAAGCGCTTAGTGTCAGTGTCGCATTTGAAGCACAAAATTATGAAAATTTTAGAAATAAAATCAGAAAATGTGTTAATTTTGTCTGCACCGAAGCTTTCTTTAATACCCTTTTATTTTTTATGCCCTTTTAAGCTAAAAGAAGCACCCGTACTTTTAGCTAAAAGGGCATAAAAAATCGTTAAGCTGGCCGTTATATGCTATAGTGGTCCGATGCGAACAATTTCTTGGGAAATTGTACCGCTGCTTTGGATAATAAACCACACCAAATTTCGTGACGATATCTCTTCAAATAAAAAAGTTTCCCATACAAGCACTTGATATTGATCGTTCAGTTTGTATGGCAGCTATATGCTATAGTGGTCTGAACTGAACAATTTCTTGGAAGATTATAGAGTTTTTTTGGATACTAATACATGCCAAATTTCGTGACGATATCTCTTTAAATAAAAAAGCTTCCTATACAAGCACATAATTTCCATCGGTCAGATTGTATGGTAGCTATATGCTGTAGTGGTCTGAACTTAATAATTTCTTCGGAGATTGTACCGTTGTTTTGGATAATTATAGATGCCAAATTTCGTGACGATATCTCTTCAAATAAAAAAGTTTTCCATAGAATAACTTGATTTTGATCGTTCAGATTGTATGGTAGCTATATGCTATAGTGGTCGGAACTGAACAATTTCTTCGGAGATTATAGAGTTCTTTTGGATACTAATACTTGCCAAATTTCTTGAAGATATCTTGTCAAATAAGAAAGTTTCCCATAGAAGAAGTTGATTTTGATCGGTCAGTTTGTACGGCAGCGATATGCTATAGTGGTCCGATATCGGCGGTTCCGATAAATGAGCAGTTTCTTGTGGAGAAAAGGACGTGTACGAAATTTCTGGTCGATATCTCAAAAACTGAGGGAGTAGATCGCGTATACATATATAGACAGACGGAACTGACTAAATCTATTTAGCTCGTAACGCTGATCACTTATATACTATATACATATATATTAAAGAGTCTCTAACATCTGCTTCTGAATGGTACAAACTTCATGGCGAACTCACAATAACCAATAATAATATTTTAACGTTCCTGCTGACTAATATTACAATACGAGCTGACAGCTTAGATTGCCATTAGGCTCTCTCGCGGTCAACATTTTTTTTTGCCGTGCTTTTGTCGGCGAATTTCACTTTGAATTTGCAAAATCGTCGTGGTTGATCAATTAAATGTGGGTGGTGTGATCGTTTCGCGCTACAATTTCTTATACGAAAACGCGCGCTCCCAGCACGAAGAGAGAAACGAGCGAGCAATTTATTGCGTACAAATTACTGAATCTGCTACAAGCGCTTTGCGATTTTCATGAAAATATCTTCGCTTTATTTTTCTCACATAAGTACACACTATGGTTACAAAAGCTACCCGGATTTGCGCGTGTTTAACGGCAGCGCAGCCAGAAAGCCTTCTCAACACACACACAACTAAATTGCAACATAAATATGGAGAGCAGAAAAATAGAAAACAGCAATGCTTCGTAAATATTGAGACAATAAATTGTTTGCATGCAACTACAATTACAGCAAGCAAACAGACAACAGCAAAATCGAACAGCCAGCAACAGCCACAAAGGAAACAAGCTATCGCTTTGGCAATATGATGAAGTGCCAGTACACATATTTGTTGTACACAGTGTGTAGTGTAGTATCAATGAAGTCGATCATAAAGCGCGCCGCTGCAAATTGTTGGCGCCGTCTGCGTATTTTTCTGATACGCGCGCGCGATAACTTAGCAGCGCTGGCGTCTGCCAAGGTAGATATGGCCGTGCGCGAAACACGAGGCGGGTTCTAGTATGCTGAGCTGGCGGCAGCGGTGACGGCGTTGAACTCTTCTAGCGCCGCCTCTGGCATGTGAACTATTTGCTTTGCCGCGGGTTGATTGACATGGGAAATCGACGACGATTGGAAACGGCACCACCAGCAGCGGGTAGCAACTCTTAGCTTTCGACTATACCGTTAGTGCAAATATTACGTCGGCTGATAAACCATGGCAAGCGAAAACGTCAAGAATCTGGCGCCACAAATGCTGAGGTAAGTGCTTATAGAACATTCAAGTGACTGTGAGACAAAAGAAAGCGTAAGAATGTAAAATAAAAGTTGCCAACAATCAGTGAAAAGTGAAAGATCATCCGTATTGTGGAGATACTTGTAATAATTCTCAAAAGATAGACCGATAGAAATCTAAAAATAACAACAAAAAAATACGTATGCAGATCGATAGTCCGTGTAGATGTTAGTTTTTTGCAGATTCTTTCAAAATTTAGTTGAGTTGTGATCGGTTCAGATCACTGCAAGATCACCATAAATTTTTGAATTTTACAATTTTCATTTTTTCGATCTTTTTTAAATAAAGGATAAAATATTAAATTGGCATATTAAAATGCCTTTTTAATCTGTGTAACCTTGTCTTATATGGAAATTACTTGCGATCGCGTCAAGGATCACTATGAAAACATAAATTTCTTTGAAGTTTCATTATATTTCCTGTGAAACCAAGAAGAAAACTGTTAAATCATAATATCAAACCCTCTTGAGCTCATGTTTCAAACAATGATCGGTCCTTAAACAGCTGAGAGCGACAATATTAGTGCCGAGTTCGCTAACTCTGGGCTCAAAGCTAATCAAGCAGCTAATCAAGGTTCTATCCTCATTAGAAATAACATAAAGCTTCTACATCTTCATACTTGTTTGAGTGCCTGATCATAGCAGAATCAGCTGCAGCTGCAAAGCCAATGAGTTAGCCAAAGGAGGTACCCTTGACTCGTTCACATCGGAAAGGGACTGAGTTGGATATGCATTGACGTCTTGAATTCGACCAATAGACCACGCAGGCGCTGATCGTAGATGATGAGTTCTACTGAACTACTTGCCCTAAGCAAAGTTCATCTTTCGCAATCGTAAGGGTTCTTACTGGGCGCGGGTGAGATTGAACATCCAGGCACTTTCGTCCCCATTATTCAGCTTTTGCCACAGTGAGGTTGAATCATCAATGCTATTTTACCTTTGGCGAATCAGGAGACATAGTCGAAACTGACTTTTGTTGATAATGTGAACGGCACAAAGCGCTTAATTCACTTGTATAGTAAGTATCGTATGATCTATTGTATAAAAGTTTCAGGTACCATAAAGGACCGCTGTTCTAAGCTGTCCAAAGAACCATCTCTTAACTTAACCTAACCAGTTAAGGATTCTATGGGAACGCTGTAACGAAAAAAGTAGCTCCGTTCGCAGCAACTCGGACTGACGTATGGAAAGAAGAAAGAAGCTTTCAAAATGCAGCTTGTGCAAGAACTGAAGCCGCTCGACCTTCCCAACCGACATCGCTTCGCTCTATGAGCTCTTGAAAAGTTCCAAGAAGATCCGACGTTCTTGAGCCAATTTTTGTTCAGCGATTAGGCTTATTTTTGGCAAGCAAAATTGTCGCATTTGTGAAGATTGAAGAGATTCATGAGCTGCCATTTCAACCTGAAAAAACAACGGTTTGGTGTGGTTTGTGGGCCGGTGGAATCATAGGTATATATTTTTTCAAAAATTAAATGATGGTTAACCCTTAGGAAGTGTTGAGAACGCTTAGATGAACCGAAAAGAGTTTCTTATTACTGCAAGTAATGAAGAATGTTCAATACGGATTCTTCCTTCTTCTTTTTTTTTTTTGTTTTTCACACTGCTAATTGTTCTTTTCTTTGCTTGTCTACAAAATTTTTCACAAAGTATGGCGGTCAGTTAGTATTTATGGTACTTCAACTCATATGCGCACGGATAACCTAGAAGACAGTGCCACAGCTCACTTGAGTGCCCATTTCGCCTATCAGTTAAGGAAATCGATCATTATCAATAAGTAATCGGCAATAATTCAACGATCCACTAATGGAGAAAAAATTATAAAAATAATTTGCAGCTACGCATCCTTTTCCTCGCATATGCGAGTACATAATGAACAAAAAATGCCACAAAATGAAAAGAAAATTCGTAAGACCACCGCCAATCACCGACAGCAGGTACAGTACATTACAGCGAATCGATCAGCGCACGCGTCCCCTGCTGCGCGCAAACACACCCATAGACATATGTAACGAGCGAAAAATAAATGAAAGGACGGAGTTCAACAAACTCGACGGAATTCCGCTCCAATGCCCCGAAAAAACACAAAGCAACAACAGCAAATGGCAGAAAAATATGCGCATGAGACAAATGTCGAGACGCTAGCGAACGTACCTGCATAGATTTGGATCGACGCGCCGTACGAATTGACATAATAAATTTCAATAATCAATAATCACAAGCGCTGGCACTGGCGCAAATGACAGACGAGGAAAAACGCACAACCAAAATAATAAAAATACAAAAAAAATAGTAAAAATACAACAAACATAATAGTAAGTAAGAGAAAAAATTGTAAAATAGTTACGTGCGCGCGCAGCTGGGAATTTATGTGTGCCATTGTTGCGCGCGTCATTTGTGTTGCAGAGTGTAGCAGCTGAGGCAGCGTTCAGCAGCGCGCATAACTCCCCCGAAAACTGCGAAGCAAAATGAAGGTGGCGGCGCGCGTTTGTATGTATGCAACATGTAATTGAAAATCAATGATAAATATAATGAAATGTATTGCAATGTAAACAAATGCGCATATGTGCGCGTATGTGAACGCTATGAAGCGGCGAGCGCGCGCTAAGCCAATCAACAAACGCAATCGAGGCGGGTTGTCCATAGGTGTGGTATGTGTGTGTGTGTGTTTGTGTGCGTGCGCGCGCACTATCGACAGCGCGATCTTTTGATCGTTTGGACGCGCTCCCGATGCGATCGCTGCGGCAAATAACGCTAATTAGCTAGCCGCTTGGGGGCAGCAGTCAAAATGAAATAACGTTACGCCGCGCGGCGCGCCTGCTTGTAACTTGAAGTTATGTTGCTGGCATAGCGCTGTCAACGCGCGCAAAAATGTTGCGAAATGGGTGAACTTGCGATTTGCGAAGCAACAAAGGCGCAAACGTCAACAATTGAAGAGTTATTACATAGGGACGTGAGTATATTGAAAACACTATTTTTTGGCACACCTAACGGTGCTGTGTGGGTCAGAGACAAAGCCATGCTAATGATCGCAAAGCGAAATGGTATAAAAAGCAAAAAAAAAGTAAGGAAGAGACAACGCAACAGATATGTGGGGAATATAGGTCACTGTGGATTAAGTAAAAAAAGGTGGAAGTTTGAGACTGCAGAGACTGGTATGTCAGAGCCAGCGCTCTGAATAATAAAAATGGTTCCAACGACCACCCGCTATTAACTAATTTAGAACGCTGTTGAACTGGACGTCTGTCAAAATATCAAAGCGCTCAATCTAAGGCAGGTGATGGGCGGCGTTTGCGTATCGCAGCCAGGTAATTTGCATAATTAAACGATTTCAACTTGTTAGCGCCAATTGTTGTGACCACCGCTATCTTTACTGTCATCGCGGGCTTAATAACTCTATTAGCTGTAGAATAAACGCAGGCGTTTGAGGAGACAAAAAGCGAGAGAAAGGTACAATGGGTTGATGATGCTAATGACGTTCGCATAAAAATAAAGCAGACCCATTGAAACGACTGGATGAGATTGCGCAAATATCCACAGCACCCGCCTCTATCGCAGACATTTGTATACCTTCGAATATAAATGTACGTATATTCAGGTATATTCCCGTATCTGTGTCAATTAACGGTCGTTTGTTTACAATACCACACGGTGGCGGCAGCTGGAGTTGTTTTAGAAATTCCATTACTCCAAGCGAGGAATGCACCACGACGACGTGTGCGTGTACCTAGGGATGCCTACACAATGAGGAAGCATTCTGTAAGTATACGTGCTTGTTGTTTTCTAGCCGCTCATTTGCATGCCAGCGACCAGCTTTGTTGTGATCTTTTGTTGGTTGAGCTCTTGTATTAATGTATGGTTTGTATAAAATAGTCGTGTATGGCTTCGTGTACGCGTTGCTTGGTACTTAAGTATTGAAATCTCGCAAGTCTGTGGTGTTTAAACAGTCAATAGAAATGTCAATGTATCTCGGAATATTCGCATGAAATGCACGGGTGTGGTGTTAGGTAGCTAAAAATCGTATGGAAATTTTTTGAAAATTTTTATTGCGCCAAAATGTAGGCAACATTTTAAGTATTATGTATGCATTCTTTGCTGTCTGCGATTAAGCAATAGAAATAGCTGAAAATCTTAAGGAAATTAAAAAAAAAGTTACTGCAGTGCGCCAAAATGTAGGCAACAATATTCGTACTGTGCATAATAAGCGTTCTTTGCATTCTGGGGTTAAGCAATAAACACGCGAGCACTGTTAAAAATGTTTTTTGGTTTTGAAAAATTATATTCCGCCAAAAAGTATGCAATGGAACGAAAATTTAAATTCGAAAAAAAAACAAAGTATAAAAATGTTGTGTTTCACTGATGTTTGTTAAAAAATAAAGTAGAAATGAATGGCGCTATTAACTTCACTATACAATAATTTGTGTAGCTAAACGAAAATATAACATATTTTCATTGCGCGCCTAAGGGTAGGCAACATTATTTTTACTGTGCATAATAAGCGTTTTTTGGAGTCTGAGGTTAAGCAATATATACGCGAGCACTGTTAAAAATACATTTTTTTTTTTTGGAAAAGTATATTCCGCCAAAAAGTATGCAATGGAACGAAAACTTCAATTCGAAAATATTCAAAAAAGTATAAAAATTTTGTGTTCTACTCATGTTTAGTAAAAATATAAGTAGAAATTTATGACGTTGTTCCCTTTCACTATAATAATTTATGTCGTTAAACGAAAATATAGCATATTTTTCATGAGTGCCAAAAGGTAGGCAACCATTTACTTGGCAATGCTTTTAAATGAAAGATGAGAAAGATTTTGTTTCTAAAACAAGTTGAAATTACTGACTATAATCATTAAACGAAAATATGACTAATTTTGCTTGCGCGCCGAAAGATAGGCAACACTTAACGCGTAATGCTTTTAAGCTATAAATGAAAAAGTTTTGGCATAAAAAAAATATTAAAAATCAATGACGTTATTCTTTTTTACTACAATCATTCGAGGAGTTAAACGAGAATATGACTTGCACGCCAAAAGGTAGGCAACAATTATTGTATTTAAGGGAAAGTTGACACGTTGTTGGATAATAAATAAATCTTTGGAGGAAATGAAAGTAATTTCTAATGATTGAAGAATTGAATGGCAATAAAATAAACAAGATTTGAACGTGAAAAGGACGCAGAAAAGGTCAAGAAATAATGTAATATAGTTTCCTAAATATATAAAAAGATCTAATATAATGTCTATTATGGATTTTCGAACAGTTTCTGCAGTCTAAAAAAAATTAAACGAAGAAGGTTGTCAAAGTTAATAGAAGTCTATAGGATCTCGTAGCTTTGAAAGTTCAGGGAGAGCATTACTATATGATATCTATTACAATATTTTCATGTAAAAATGCATCAAAACTAGTAATACTCGAGCACAAGATGACATTTTCAGCACTTTTATGAATCATAAAGTTTTATCTAGTGGACCAAACTAAAAATGTCAAAAAAAACGACAAAAAAATAGAAAATTTATTTAAAAAAAATGTCTGAGTCACCTGTTGCAACACCCTTTCATTCTAAGTTACCACACAAAGCACTAGGCAGTCACAGATAACTAAGAAGTTGAGCATGTTGCCGCGAGGCATGTTTTCTAGTCGCATACCAAAACCAGATAAGTCAAATGTGCAGAGACGCAGATCAACATGCTGACCGCCAGCACTGGAGAAGCACAAGACATGACTAACTTACAACATTGACATTCCACATATATTGCCACAGAGCTTTGTATGTGTTGACAAATAAACATATTTGCACTTACTCAACGCGGCAGCCAAAGAATTCTTACAAGTTATCGAGCGCGTAAATATTGTCATATGCGCACACATGTCGCTTAGTGCCAAGCATATATGTATATAATATTATGTGTGGCAGCAGCATGTAACTTGCCCTCGAGCGTGCTATGTGATCGAGCTAGCGGTTTCTAACCGCTGACTTGGTATCTAACGAACGTGCGAGCATGACGCGCTGCTGAAGGTGATGTGGCGCTTGTGCTTTCGATTTATTTTCTACTTAATAAATAAGAAACATTCTTGGCGACCCTCACAGAAATGTTTAGATACATGTACATATGGTGCTGCAAGCAGAGTGAAAGGGCGCAAGCGAACTGTTGACGGTTATCCAGCGCGTCCGCGAGATCGGCTAATGCGCAGCGTCGAAGCGCTCATCTTAAGACCACGATCACTTGCGTACGTGCAAAGCGCTGTTGTATAAAAACATATATAACAACAATATATATATATATATATATATATATGAGCACACACATAGTCACCTCGAAAGACAGTGGTATGCTTCGATTGACCATGATGGGTTTCTAGCATTTCTGCCGATGAAGCCACCAGCCGCCATCCGCCATACGCCGTACCTTGCCAAGTAAAGTGTGTACAAAATACAGCAACAAATCACAAATGTGATCGCATTTTTTCATGTCACGAACGCATACACGACGAACGCGTTCGCAATCGTAATCACAATCATCAGCGCCGTACATCAGCGCGTCCATTCGTCCCGCCATCCACACCGCTGCTCGTCAGTGCGTCCATCAGCCAGTCAACAAACAACACCGAGCGCAACATCATTATCATCCACATTGTTGGCGATCTTTTGTTTTTTGCCGAGCGCCTATTGTGTCGTCGTCGTCGCCCGCTTCATCGTTTACAAGCGCGCGGCGGCGGCGCGACGTTGGCGCGGCACTTCGATGATGTATTGCGGATTTACGCACATACCGATCATTTTAGTTCACTTCAATTGCGCTTAGCTGTGAGCGGCGGCGGCGGCGGCGGCTCTGCGCGCTGAGTCGCGCTTGCCGCAATTGATATTTGATGGGCGCTGTTGGCCGATATGTCATTTGTGGTGCACTTTGTAGGGCGCCCGCGGATGAATTGTAGCCGCGGAATTTCTGCTGCCAATTAGCATACGAATAAGAAGAAGGCAAATTCCCATTTGACTTGTTGCACGTTTCATGACAATCGCCACATGTGGAATGCTAATGTGTTATACGCTATTGTTTGCTCATACTTTTTTCATATGCTTCTTTTGTTTTTGTTGTTGTTTTTTGCAAAAAGCGCGACGACAATGCCTACCGAATGTAATTGTTTGTGCGCCGCTTTGGGAGTTGGTGTAATCGCGTGCTTTGCAATTGACCTTGTAAAGAGGTACTGTGCTGCATACATTTGAAGGCTGATGTAATGAGGCGGCGAAAATGTATTGGGTGTGAAGAAAATAAAAAGACGAGTTACATAAGTTGTAATACGCCGAACGGGCAGTGTAAGAGGGCAAGAGAATTAGAATTTGTATGAAGAGAATTCCCTTATCGATTCGATGGAGCAGACGTTCCATTGCCCGACCATGAAAAAGTTCGAGTAGGAATTACCCGCAAGAACAACAAGGCGAGTTATTCAAGATTGGGTGTCAAGATCCTGCTATATATCTGGCAAAAGAAAGGTCTTGGAATTTACCTAGACTATCCTGTTGATCTAAGAGAATGCAAGAAGATAGATCCATAGTACATCCATTATTCTGATCTATGAGAATGCAAGAAGACAGATCAACAGTGATTCCGCTGATTTAAAGAGATAAGATTGAATTTGAAGAATTTTGTAACATTTAAAGGCTGTTCTTAAACTGAGTTCATTCCAGTGTCCTTCCAACAAAAAAAAAGGAAAACGTTGGACCCGAACAGCTCGGACTGACATATGAAACAACTTGGCGCATTTTACGTCGAGATCTTAATTTGAAAGCCGACAAAATACAGCTTGAGCAAGAACTGAAGCCGCTCGACGATCACAAGCAACATCGCTTCGCTCTATGAGCTTTTGAAAAGTTCTAAGAAGATCTGACGCTTCCGAGCCAAATTTTGTTCAGCGTTGAGGCTCATTTTTGGCTCAATGGGTATGTAAACAAGCAAAATTGCCGAATTTGGGACGAACAGCAAACTGAAGAGATTCAAAAGCTACCATTTTATCCAGAAAAAACAACGGTTTGGTATGGTTTGTGGGCCGGTGGAATCATCACTACTTATTTCTTCAAAAGTGACACCGGTGAGAACGTAACCGTGAATGGTAACCGTTATCGCGCCATCATAACCGACTATTTGTTGACTGAAATTGAAGCTCGTGATCTCGACGACATTTGGTTTCAACAAGACGGCGCCACTTCCCGTACATCGCATCAATCAATGGATTTATTTAGAGGACACTACGGTGAGCAGATAATTTCACGTTTTGGGTCGGTCGATAGCCCATCAAGATCATGCGATATCACACCGGTGGACTTTTTCCGGAGGGGATATGAAAAATCTGAAGTCTAAGCGCACAATCCCGCTTGGATGCAGGTCTTGGAGCGCAACATCACGCGTGTCATTCGCCAGTTACCAGTCGTAATGCTCAAACGAGTCATCGAAAATTGGACTCAAAGGATGGACCACCTTAGACGTAGCCGCGACCAACATTTGAAAGAGATAATCTTCAAAAAGTAAATGCCAAGAAAAGTTCTTTTGAATGATAATAAACATTCCCCAATAATTTTGAAGTTTCTGTGTTTTTACTTTAAAACTGGATCAATGTTACCTCAAGCGCCAGATTTCTTCAAAATGACTTGAATTTACCCACCAAAACCCCGAACTTCCGCAATGGAAACTATTTCACCAAGGCCAGCAGCAACAGCAAGCATGGCTTGAGACCTTGTTAGGCTAATGGACCAACTAGAATAAGTTAACCTCATTAATCTCATGTGTAACTTGCGGCAAGGCCAGCTGAGCTACAGCTACAGATCGGCGGCCGAGATAAAAAAGCTGCCGACCTATACTAGTACAATTCTACTAGTGTAAAGCAACAACAAACAGTGCGGTTATGCCAAAACATTGCGTTAATTAATTCTTTTAGGCATTCGAAAAATCAGCGAACTCAGCGAACCATTGAACAGCGTTTAAAGCGCGGACTAACCGCAAGCGATTCTTAATGGATTTCACGCAGATACCAAATATTATGCAATCACTGTGTTTTTGCTGTTGTTGGCTTTTGCAATTATTTCACGCAAAGAACAAACAAAATAAAATATGAGCGAAACACACACAGCAAACGATTGACATTGAAAATAAGCCCAGACAACAACTACAATGTGGAGCAGCGAGATTAAAATTAATGCGCCAGCAAAGAATCAACAAAGCTGCGGCGCGCTCGCTCGAGGTTGTTGGTGGCCGGTGGCAGGTGGCGGGCGGCCTGGTGCTATAATTTACATTCACCAAATTATGTTGGACGTTTTAACCACGTTTTGGTGTTTGGTTTTCTCGGTAGCGCGCAGTTTAAACGCGCTCGCCGAACAAACAAAAACAACACATATTTGCTTTTGGCTTTTTAATTGTTGTTGTTGTTGTTTGTTTCGGTTTTCAGCGTAAGTGGGGTGGCTGAAACATCATCGGCCAAGTAATTATGGGCAATATAAACTGAAACCATAGAAATCATTGAAATCGAGCAGCAGCTACAAATTCAAAGCCGAACACCTCGAAAATCGAGAAGAACTTGCAAGCCGCAAAGAACAACGCAAGGTAAGAACAACATTGGGCCATAAAGCCAGAAAATCAAGAAGAAAAAAAGCCAAAGAAAAACGATGCCGAAGAAAAGGCGAACAGCGTGCCAAAACCGAAACGAAGCAGAGCCAAGCCAAAAGCTTGAGCCACTAATTAAAGTTGTGAACGGACGGACGGCGATAGTTTATGTAGTCAAGCGCTGCGTAGGGACGGCAACAACAACGCCAACAATGAAGCATACCAGGGACACGATAGGCAATAACTTGCAAGCAATCAGATACGCATAATCAGGCGATAGATGGATGCATGCGGGTAACATGGAAATAGACGGACATAAATATTGTATATGTATATATAGAGCTGAAGCTGGAGCTGCAGCTGAAACTGGAGCTGGAGTAGAGAGCTGAAGTAGAGCGCTAGAGCAGAGAGCAAGTGAAGACTAGCCTACACAAAGGCCAACATATGACGCGCAGCGCTCGTTTTATATAAAGACTTTGAGCAGCTGTGAAGTGCGCGAATTCCTGCAAGTCAACACACACACACATAAATACACACACATGCATATATAATATAGACAGCGGAGAGAGTGGCGCGCTGCAAGCTACAAATCAACGCTGTTAACAGTCTCTAGCCAGCTGTTTGTTTTTACCCAGCCAATGGCTAAAAGATTGGATCGTGAGATTTACTTGACGCCAGTTGACTGCAGCGCGACAGCGCTAACTGACAATTGCTGACAAAAAATCACAAGAAAGTACTAAAAAAAATTATATACTCAAGGCATATAATAAAAATATACTTATATATAACACATATATACACAGCGATACGTTCATGGCTTTGGATGCGCTGAAGCGCGTCGGTGTCGCTGAACGAGTTTCTATGCGCTTTGCTTGCAGCTTTACACGCGCGGCGGTATATTATTAGATTTCTGCTTCTTCGCCGCATACAAGTTACAGCATGCACACACACACACGCACGCGCAACGATGCAATGTTGCAGTACACAACAATGCGCGCAACAACATTGAAATGTGGTGCACTCATTTGAAACGACCTTTGAAAATATTTGCTGCTGCGCGTTAAGCCGCGCCGCGCTGCTGCATTTAAACACTCGACGCGCAACCCACTCGGCGCGTCGCTGTGCGGTTGGTGGAGCGGGTGTTGCAGGCGCATACAATGTTGCCACAGTCTTGGCTTGCGGTTTCATTATTATCGTGCGCTTTGGTATGTGATCGAAAGCAAAGAAGGCAAAATTTGGTATGGACGCGACGCAACGCATAGCAACCTAGGCTTAGACAGACACACGCACACACACATTTATAAATATTGTAGCGCATGCGCAGACGCGCGGATTAGTGTTGGTGCAAATGTGTGCGCGTGGAATTTTTATGACTGCAGCTGCGCATAGCCGTTGTCGCAGCTAGATTTGTGGCCATACAAGCTCCAAGCTTTTGCAGTAAGTCTCCTGTGATTTGCACACGCATCCGCTTGGAGTTGTGCGGCCATTTGGCAATCAAACATATATACATATGTACATTTTTATATATTTTGCCAAAGATTTGAATTGACATGGAAACACGTTCAAGCGCTAATAAGAAGTGCCTGAGATCCGGCTAATTGCCTTCTGCTGTCATTTGGCCGAAGCGTAATAAATTTGCAAAAATCGAAGGTACATTAATTGGCAATTAAATTAATTAATTAAATAATATTAAATTGAAATAATTAAATGAGAAAGAGTCATAAACAAATACTCGGTTATATAAATTATTGAATTAGTTAATTTAGTAAATTTACTATTTGAGTAAATTATGTAAATGACAGCGTTAACTAATTGACCGAATTAAGCTTTTAATAGACTTATTGACTGTTTCCGGATTTATTATTTATTAAAAAAAAATTTATTAATTAACTCAATTAACTAATTTAGCTCTTTCCATAATTTAGTTAATTAGTTAATTGACTTAATTTAAAAATTAAATTACTAGTTCAATGTTTTTTGACGATTTATTTAGTAAATTTAGTTACTACATTAACTAACATTAACTAATTTACTGAATTAATAAACTAACTGAGTAACTGGCTCTGTTCGGATGTATTATTTAGTCAAAAAATGAATTTAATTTAGCCAACTAAATAAATCAATTAATTTACTAAATAAGTTAATTGACTTAATTGATAAATTAATTCACTAATTAAATATTTTAAATATTATTATTTAGTAAATTTATTCATTAGTTTAGTCAATTAGTTCAGAAAATAAAACTTGCAGTAATTGATAATAATGATTAAGCTAGTTGAGTAAATCTACTAATTAAGTAATTGACTTAATTAAAAAATTGCACGACTAACTGAAGGTTTTAAAACTTATAATTTAAGAAACTTAAAAAATAACTTAGTCAATTAGTTAATTAAGAAAATAAAAGTGACAATAAGGCTCTCAAGAATGCCACGAAAAGTTAATTGAGTACATTAACTAATTAACTAAAATAACTAGTTCACTTAACTAACAAATTTAATTCCTTAAATGACTAATTCAATGCTTTAAGACTTATTATTTACTAAATTTAATTATTAATTCAGTCAATTAAGAAAATAAAATAGATAAAAGGGCTCTCAAGAATGCCTCGAAAGGTTAACTGAGCAAATTAACTAATTATCTAAATTAACTAATTCACATAATTAACAAATTTAATTAATTAAATGACGCTTTGAATATTTTAAGCCTAATTTAATGGTCAATTCCAATATCAATTTAGTCACTTAGTTAATTAAGAAAATAAAAGTGACAATAAGGCTCTCAAGAATACGCCGAAAAATTAATTGAGCAAATTAACTAACTCACTTAACTAACAAACTTAATTAATTGAATGACTAATTGAATATTTTAAGCCTCATTTTTTGGTCAATTCAATTATTAATTTAGTCAATTTACTTATCAATAAAAATAAAATTTTAAATAAGGCTGTGAAAAGTGCTTCGAAAAGTTAAATAAAATTGAGAACAAAATACAAAGCTCAATAAAGTATCTTATAAATCAAATGAGAGTGATAAAATATTTCAAAAATAGTGTCAAAAATTCATTAAAAAATAGATTTGCCAAACTTCAAGTCAAACTAAGGTAAAGAAATGCAGATTTTAAGCCAGCGACTATGTTTTAAGTGAAATTCAACAAAAAAATTAGAAGATTTAATGCTGTTATAAGCAATAAAAATTTCAGACATTTTCGATTTAACTGAAATTTTTAATTTTAACAATTTAGTAAAACCTTTTCACTTTACTAACTAGAATTTGTTTTTTTTAACAACAAGTTATATAAATTTTGTAAATTTTTTCATAATTTCTTAAATAGAATTTATATTTTTAACTTCAAATAACAGCTAGTGACTTTCACGACCATTTTTTGTTACACCAAGCGCCTGCTCTCAACTCTCTTCTCACCAGCAGGAGACCGATTCTGTGTGTCAACCATTTACGGCGACTCGTAATAATAACCCAATTATAACGCCAAAGCCATATGGGAAATCAGCATGGCCAAACATTGCTGGAAAATCCGTCAAGGCACCACCAAGACAGCACATAAACTTTCACTGTGTGGCAATTCTTTGTGCCAATATTGGCGGTGCTTACGATGCTCGCCGAGCACAAGGCCGCTGAGGCTGCGTAGAATATGAATGCTTGCAATTATATGGCGAATAAAGACGACAAGAAGAGTTGTCTTTAGGTACGTATGTGTGTGGAGACAAGAAAGTACACGGGCATGCGCTGCTGTATGTACACATGTGTGTACAGATGTATGTTTGTATGTAACAAAAGTCGTACGCATTCCGATATCGCTTTTTATGCGCCAATATAAGCTACAAGTAAGCGCAAACCAATATAATTATGTATGTAGGTATGTTGTTTTTGCAAAAGCCACAACTTTTCAAGAAAACTCCATAAATGGCAGAACGAAAAATTCCATAGCGCAACAACAATAGAATGGAGTAATGAAAAGAAACTTTATAGCAACGCAAAAAAAAACAAATCATAAAAATTATAAAAAGAAATTCTTTGACGTCTAAGAACGCTGCGCATCAACAACAATGACAACAGCAACACAACACACAGTGAAAAGAAAAATACACAAAAATTTCCGCACAAATGAAAGAAAGTCGATAAAATTCAGGCGGCAACAGGCAAACTCCAAAGCGTTGCTGGTGAGTTGAGCAGAACAAAATTGTGCCACCTTCCCATTGCTGCCACACACACACCACATGTTGCACACGCCTTAAGAACGACTTAATGAGACAACATATGTGACGGCGTCTGTGTAGCTGAGAAGGTAAACTTTGAACCGCTCAGTCAAAGCCAACGCAAATAGCGGCCATTAAGCGTTTGTATGTATGTATGTGCATGTGTCAAAGCTGCGATGGTGCTCAGCTCAACAACCCACTTGATCAATGAATGGAAAATTGTACAGACACACAAACAAGCAAACTGCAGATTAGAATAGAAAAAAAATTAAAAAGAACTTCTAAAACTATCAGCATGTGTGGGTATGTATGTACATATGTGCGTGCGCGTGTATTACAACCACTCAAAAAGCCATAAAAGAAAGTGCCCAGTAAACTAATAATAATGATATAAGACAATGGCAGCGCAACTAAAGAAAAAACGGTAAAAGTCATCAAGATAGCTTCTACATGCTTTAGTGCTTTGTGGCCCAGCAGAAGCTTCCAAAAAGTTCTTTGTTACTTTTATTGAAAAAGTACGCTATTATCTGCGCTGTTTTCATGTTTTTGATGAATTTTTCTTGTTCTTCGTTTTTTGTGCGACAGTAGCTACGCAATCTGAGATTGTCAGGCGTTTTGTACCGTAATTGAATCGAATGTGATTGATGTGATTGAAAATTAATTTTCGTATTCTTTGCAGCGCTGGCACATTCCCCTCTCTTTCTGGCACTTTTTCGCTTCATTCTTCATAGAAATGTGTGTGATGCACTGTGATATTGGGTATGTGTTGTTGAGGTCGTATTATGGAATTCAAAGCTTCTGACAATATTCTTCTACAAATATTGATGGACTTTCTGTGGGCTTGTATGTATAGAATTAGTAATGAGAGAAAGGAAATGAAAGTTTTTGGAAGAGATTTATAACATAAAAGTGAACTGCGGGCATTACTGATTATTATTGCCATTTCATTTATTTATTTATTATTTTTATAAAAATCTTTAGATATTTTTGTATAAAATTTATATAATTTTGAAGAGTTTTTTAGATTTGCATACTTATTTTAAATAAATATGTGTATTTTTTTAGTTTTGTTTTATTTTTATAATTGTTTCTTTATATTATTTTACTTTTAATTTTTTTATCTTTTTTATATTTATTATATACATATGTATTTGTTAATTTTTTTTAATATCTTTTTTTATGTTTTTTTAATATTTTTTATATTGTTTTATGTTTTTTAATATTCTTTGTGTATATTGTGTTAATTGCGGGCATTATTAATTATTATAGTAATTTCAGTTATTTATCTTTTATAAATTGCTTTATATATTTTTCAATAAAATTTTCATATATTTTAAATGAATTTTTTAGATATGATTTTTTTTTAATTTAAAGATATACATATGTATATTTTTTAGTTTAATTTTAAATAATTTTTTTATTTTTTATTTTTTTTTTTTTTATTTTTTTTATTTTTTTTTTTTTTTTTTATTATTTTTTTTTTATTTTTTTTATTTTTTATTTTTTTTTTTTTTTTTTTTTTTTTTTTTTTTTTATTTTTTATATTTTTATATTTTTTTTATTTTTATATTTTTTTTTTTTTATATTTTTATTTTTTATTTTTTATTTTATATTTTTATTTTTTATTTTTTATATTTTTATATTTTTATTTTAATTTTATATTTTAACATTTTTTATTTATTTATTTTTTTTATTTCTATAATTTTTTTATATTTTGTTTTATTATATATTTTATATATTTTTTTACTTATTTATAATACGTTAGTAAAAACGATCTTTATATCAACACTTTTTTTACCGAGCAACTATGTGTTAGATAAAGTATATAAGCTCATTGTTGTTTTTGTAGCTGCAGAAAACTTTCTCCATTTTAAATTTGAGACATGCTGCCTAGATTACAGTGGTTGACGGGAGGAAAATGCGACCTTGATCTGCTTTCATAGACCCGAATGTCTTGGGAACGGAACGAGAGCTTGCTACTGGACAAGGCTTTAGACACAAAACGATATTTAATGAGGCCAAAAATTCGACCTTGAAACTGAAGTGGGATTCCGACTAAAAGTTAAAAGAGCAATAGCAAAAATAAAGAAATATGTTCAGATATAACCTCCAAATATTTACCAATAATTAAGACAGCAATTATTTTCATTCGTGAGGATGGGTAGAAAGAAGAAAGAGAGACATTTTCAGGCAGATTTTTAGTAAAGAAATTGATCAATAGTTGTTGGACCTACTCAGAGAACTGTTTTTGTTTTTTGTCTAAGCCTATTTTCCCTCTAGCTTACCAATAAATAATTATTTGAGCTAAATAGAAATGCTAAAATGGTTGATTTTCACTTGTTTTTTCAACTGTTAGTAAATTCGGGCAATGAATTGCGTTCTAGGAAATTGTGATCTATTAGATTATAAGGCGCTTAAAACCCAAAACTATCAACCATTATATTGAAAATTAGAAATCTTCGAAGGTTCTTCACTTTAAAGGTTCTCAATTGTATTATTTCTTTGAGCAAAAAACACAAACACAAACCGACTTTTATCTACATAACCTCAAAAAACTAAATTAGAAATTGTTTTAATAATGTCGCATTGGCAGTAATTCGCAAGTCATCGAACTATTAAAAATGATCCTGTGTGAAATTTTAGCAGCAGAAACTGCAACTGTGTATAAAGGGTCTTTAAAACCTATCGGGTTCATGAGCTTCTAAAAGTTTCTGTATGAAGAAAAGGTTGCTGAAGAAAAGGTTGCTGAAGGGGCTGAAACACACAAAATGTTTGTTGTTTGTGGGGAAAGGGTCTCTGAGGACATTCAAATTCAACTGTGTTTAAAGGGTTTAAGAGACCTTTCGGGTTCTTGAGCTTCTAAAAATATCTGTATGGAGGAAAGGGTCTCTGGGACACACAAAATGTTTGTATGAAAGGGTCTCACTGGCCATTCAAGCTACTAAAAATTTCGTAATTTTCTCCAGTATATATCATATTTAGAATACTTCGCAATAAAAATGCGTAGTTTTTGCATTTCGATTTTTTACTTGAGATCTACTCAGCCGCTTAGTTTTTTTTTACGATTTTTCAGTCAATATGTGAAAAGAAAAGAGTCTAGAGAGACCTATTTTCGGTTAAAATGAAAGATGAGAAGAATATAGAGAGACATTGCGAGTATTAAAGATAAAATGCCAGCATCTACGATCTTCTAATGATTACTTGACAAATTTCGTAAACACTTTTTCGATATTAAATGGTTAGGAATTGAAAGAGTCACTCGGTCTCACGTCTTTCACAAGCTCTAAATCATGGCTGAGTGCTTTTATGCTATTTAAATGCTTATGGCTTCAAGCAAAAAGTGGAAAAAAGAGATTTTTAATGATTCTTTAACCGTTTATGTGGGCGAGTAGAAGACTAATTACATTATAGATCCTAATGAAACTCTATAAATAATAAATAATAATTTTCTAATATTTTTAAAGGCATTTTTGACTAAAATTTAACTAACAACTTAATTTTATCAAAAAAAATTAAGGCTTTAAAAAAATTGTATCAGAAACCATACACAATTTAAAATGTAAATCTATCAACAACACAACAATATTGAAGATTTTCAGCTTAAAGGTTTTGTAAGCAAAATAATTTCAAAATTATACACCATAAAATTCATCATATTTCATTCAATTTCACTGGAAATCTGCAAAAACATGCCAAAGCAGCGCTGTCAGATGAAATATATGTATGTATATGGGTGAAAGAGTATATGTGTGTGCGTTTGGCTACACAAATTTGTATAAGTTGTTAGATTGTTTGCTCAGCGCTGATGGGCGTACGTGAAAATGTGGAAATTTATGCGCATATGACTAACAAGATTTTTATGCATTTTTATTTTATTTTATTTCGTTTTTTTGTTTTTATTATATGAGCGTGGACGTTGACTTTGTGCAGCAACCCCGAAAGCCGCTGATGGCCAGGCCGCGCGCTAGGCCACTCAGTCAGTCGGTGAGCCAAACAATCAACCAGCCAAGCAAAGCAGCCACGCAGCGAGCAATTCGTTCCGCAACACCAGCACAGAACAGCACGCAACACACACACAAACACAGTAACAAAAAAGCGAGCAACCAACAAAAACAATAGAACAGAGACGCGTTTGTTGGACGCTTTGGCTTATTGTCGCTACCTCGTTTTTCTATACCTTGTTGTTTTTGTGTGTTGGGTTTGCTTTTTGCGCGATTGCAACAATATGTCGCACATTTTTATTGGCATTCAATGACAACAAGAACATGTCGCTATGGAAAAAAGAGTGGCAAACTGCCGGCAAACGCATAACAAAGCGACCCAGCAACATGCGAGCGATGTGCGACGTGCGACGAGCGACGCGTCGGCTTCTGTGCGCATTACCTTTGATTTGCGATTGTGTTGTTGTTGGCCGCTGATTGGCGACGGGCGGACGAGCGGACGTGTTGGCAGCGACAGTGCCAGTAGCAGCAGAGTCACAATTAAAGTCGCGGCAACAAGCGGTGGTGGAGTGTGTGCACACCGAGAGCACATACATACATACATACTCGTACATATTGGCATAATATTTGCTGTTGCATTGTCGCTATCCATCTAACAGCAATAAATTGTTGTTATGTTGGCGCCAATGTGCGCAGAGCGACGGAGGATGGGGCTTGTGGTTGAGTTAGTTTTTCCAAAGGCCGCCACCGCCGCCAACGCTCACAGTCACTATTACTGACAACAACACCGCACACACCACCGCAGCCACCACCACCACAACCACCGCAATTGCCGTCAGCAACACGCTTGGCAATCGCTTGTGTGCAATTTTTTTCTATTCTTGACAACAATAACACACATTTAACGACATATGATCAGAAGAACATGACAACGACAAAATGTGGTCGACGACGACGTCGGTCTTCGCGCAATTTGATTTTGATGGCAAGGCATGCAGGCATTTTACACATTTTCATTTTGTATTCATTTGTTGGTATTTGTTTTGCTAATTAGAATTTTATATAGAGTTTTTTAATCGAGGTGGTTTTCATTTATTATTATTGCTGTTATTTTTTATTATTACTATTTTATTATTTATTACGATTTTTCTATATTCATTATTTTCTTAATTATTTATTTAATAATTTTTATTTTATTAAAGGATTTTTTGTATCTAAGGAATATAAAAATAATGAACATCGAAATCTTTATTTTTTTTTAATTTTTTTTTAAACTTTTTTATTTTTTTTAATTTTTTTAACTTTTTTTCTAACTTTTTCATTTCTTTTAATGTTTTCAATTTTATAAATTTTAATTTTTAATTTTTTTATTAATTTTTTTTACATTTTTATCTAAGCAATTACAAATAATTAATTTCGAAAGCATTAAAAAAAAAAACAAATAATTTCAATTTATTATATGAATATTAATAAATTCATATTCAACCGGCAATCTGTGTTTATAAACTAACGAATAGTTTTATGCTTAGAAATATATAATACATTTTTTAACACAAGTACATACAAAATTTCGCTCCGTATTTATTTCTTTAAACAATTTGAAGTATTTGGATGCCATTTGGATAATGCACATACCTGAAAATAAACAAAAATATTTATAAAATTATTAAATTATATACTATAAAATTTACTTATTTGATTTTTTTACAATAAAAATAGTGCTCTGGCGTGTCAAAATATATTATTCAGAAAAATTTCTTAATTTAATCAATTACCTAATTGAGTCAATTAAATCCAGATTAAATGTATATCTGACTCAATTAGCAAAATCAATTTGTTGAACGACATTCGAACATCCACTTAATTTAGTCAATTAACTAAATGAAGCTAACTAAAATAAGTCAATTAAATCCAGATACACATTTAATTGACTCCATTGGCAAATTTAATTTAGTTAACGACACTCGAACATACACTTAATTTAGTCAATTAACAAGAAAATTACTTTCATATAAATAGTTATTTAATTTACTCAATGACATTCCAATGTCCACTTAATGTAGTCAATTAGAATACAGTTATACATTTAATTGACTCAATTGAAAAAATCAATTTGTTGAACGACATTCAAACATCCATTTAATTTAGTCAATTAACTAAATGAAACTAACTAAAATAAGTCAATTAAATTCTACATGTGTATCTGCTCCATTATGACTCCATTAGCAAATTTAATTTAGTCAACGACATTCGAACATACACTTAATTTAGTCAATTAACAAGATAATTACTTTCATATAGTTATTTAATTTACTCAATGACATTCCAATGTCCACTTAATGAGGTTAATTAGCATACAGGTATACATTTAATTGACTCAATTGAAAAAATAAATTTGTTGAACGACATTCAAACATCCACTTAATTTAGTCTATTAACTAAATGAAGCTAACTAAAATAAATCAATTAAATTCTAAATGTGTATCTGCTCCATTAGCAAATTTAATTTAGTCAACGACATTCGAACATACACTTAATTTAGTCAATTAACAAGATAATTACTTTCATATAGTTATTTAATTTACTCAATGACATTCCAATGTCCTCTTAATGTAGTCAATTAGATCAAAAGTCATTTTCAGATTAAGTCAGCTAGCAAATTTAATTTGGTCAATGACCTACTGACATCAACTTAATTTCCTCAATTAAAAACTAAATTGAGTCAAATACCTACAAGAAGGTCTTGAGTATACAAGCCACAAGAATATAAATAGCCAATGTTTTTTGTAGGGTCAGCTAATTTTGTAATAGTAGTAATTGTGAAGAACCACCGAAAGGTGGACCTTGAGGGATGAAGAGTTGTCAGGACCTCCTTTAATTTACCCTAGGCCAGAAAAACATGGCGACTGGCGACTGACTGCTGGTAGTCGGCCAGCGCTTACTGATTCGGTCTGAAGCAAAACAGTCCAGTAGTGAGCCATAGGTAGCCATAAAAGCTCTAACTCGTTCCCATTCCGCACTTATTGAGACTGAACTGCTTGCCTCGGCAAGTGCGGAAACGATGCAAATGTTGGAAACGGCTTTCGGTGATTCAGTTTTATCAAAAAAAACAAGCCTTCGAGTAGTACAAAGCCTTCAAAGTCGGTTAGAGATCGTTGAAGGCATAACTCGTTCTGATCAAGTGCTTATGAAAAGTGTTTCGAGGATTGGAAAAATTGTTGACATAAGTGTATTACAACTAATGGGGATTACTTTAAAGGCGCCAAAAAAAATCTCAGATGGATAAATAAATATTTATATAAAGTTTAATAGCGCATGTTTCACTTACATCCATTTCATCTATCGATTTTTACTTAATATTTGCGTAAAGCACATGTATAGAGTTACTGAGTTCATTTACTTATTGCAAATGTATTTACGATTCGTTAGAAACTCTCGCTCTTCCCTGCTTTCTCTCTCTCTCCCGCTCTTTCAGTGATGACTTTTATCATTTTCTCAATATTTGTATTTTCCCAATATTCAGCATTCCTAACTTACCCTCAACGATCATTATCTTTCACCCTTTCCCTGCCCAACAATTTATAACACATAAATAATCAATAATTATTTTTCTAGAACAACAACAAATTAAAGCAAAAAATAGATAGACAGATAGAGAGATATTTGAAGGGCAAAAGGCGACCAAAACGTCACTGCAGGCATTCAGACGCCTTTGTAGTTGAGCCGATTCGAAATGAAATTTATTTCATTTTCTAATAGCAGCACAAACTTACAGAATATATACATAATAGATATATGTATAAATATATATGAAGCGACAACAACAAAGTAATCTAAGCATGAGCTAATGCAACTCTAAGAACTTAGAATTATACGAAACAAAATATCTACAGATTGAAGTGTGCTACTGGCAGCCAGAGACTTACTCGCTCCGCTGTCGATAAAGACGAATCGCTTTGCTGTCCAACACTTCGACACTTCGACGGATATGAACGCACAGCGCTGTATTTCGTAGAAGTACGGAAAGGAATGCGCGCGTGGAGCGCTTTGGTGGCAATACAAATTAATCGAAATTAGATTAAATGGAATTTGTGATGTGGTGATTTCATGGAATGTGCTGAATAATGGCGTAATAGATAAAAATGCTGGAGATGTTGCTGGTGGTGGTGATGCTGATGGTGATGATTGTGGTCATTGCTATTTAAAAGAGTAGGCAAAGGTACATTTATAGACACATGAACAGCGCGAGATCGCACATTTGCACTTGAGCAATGCTTTGTGGCGCTATAAATTCACATTCGCGAAGGTTTGGCGTTGCTAAATTTGTTGCACACTCTTCAATGTCGATTAATTAAAGCAAAAATCGTCAGATAAACATTTTGAGCAATTATCTGCATTTTTTCACTTTACTCGTTGCTTCACTTGCTGCCATTTGGAATTTATGGCTGCGTTAGCCTTGAACTGTTTTCGATATTTTTTTCTTTGTATTTCGGCAGTCATCATCACAACCCTTTCGTGGATTCGCCAATTTGGCGAAAACATAATAAAATTGGCTATAAAAACGGTGAGTAAATGTGGTGAATATACATATGTATGTAGATATGTATGTACATATAAACGAGCATACTGGAGTGTATTATTATTTTACGCTTTTTGTGTTTTTTCTTTGTTTTTAAATTTTTTGGTTTATTGATTTTCTGAACGATTTGTTAAAATTTTTTGTGTGTTAATATATGTAGTGCAATTAATTAGAATAAATTATAAATTTACATTCAAAGAGCTGATGAGTAATTTTGATGAATAATTTTGAAATTAAATTTTTTATTTAGTTTTCTTAATTTTTTCAACCTGCTTTTAATTTCGTATTTTTATCATATTTTTTTATAAACTTTTTTACTTTAAATTTTTAAAATGTTTTTTTTTATTTTTTTTAACATTTTTTTAAATTTTTCACATTTTTTAATACATTTTTTCTATTTTTTAAATACTTGCATATTTTTAAATAAAAAAAAATAGTTTTGCTTTAGCCCTTAATTTTTTTTTTTAAACTTTTTTACTTTTTTTACATTTTCTTAATCTTAACTTTAATTTTTTAAAGCAAACTAATTTTTTTATTTTTACCTTTGTCTTTAATTTTTTTATTTTTACATTTATCCTTAATTTTTTTAATATTTTTAAGTTTTTTTATTTTTGTTTTAATTTTTTTACTTTTTGTTTTTTTTTTTTATTTTTTTAACATTTTTTTAAATTTTTCACATTTTTTAATTTTTTTTCTATTTTTTAAATGCTAGCTTATTTTTAAATAAAAAAAAAATAGTTTTGCTTTTGCCCTTAATTATTTTTATTTTTTTAACTTTTTTACTTTGTTTTACATTTTCTTAATTTTTTTTTAATTTTTTAAAGCTAACTAATTTTTTTATTTTTACCTTTGTCTTAATTTTTTTATTTTTACATTTATCCTTAATTTTTTTAATATTTTTAAGTTTTTTTATTTTTAATTTTTTTTTAATTTATTTTTATTTTTTTTAATTTTTTATTTTTATTTTTTATTTTTTTTTAATTTTTTTTTAATTTTTTTTTTGTATTTTATTTCATTTCTTTTTTAATTTTTTTAATTTTTTTTCAAATTTTTTAATATTTTTAAATTTCATTCATTTTTTATTTTATTTTATTTTTTTATTTTTTTATTTATTTTTTTTTATTAATTTTTTTTAATCATTTTTAATTTTTGTTAATTTTTTTTTGATTTTTTTTAAATTTTTTTTAATTTTTCAAAACACCTCTCACAGTCTTATGATATTGTATGCATAACTGCTGATTGAGCAATAAGGGCTGATGCACTATAGAGCAAGTCTATACAAATATAACAAAGAGAAATTATGAACAACTATCTTATCACTTCTTCTGTAGAAAGTCATCATAAATACTCTCTCAAAAGATATAGAGAATGTTAAGAGTATTAGGTGAGCACGTAAAATTTGCTTATAAAATCACGTAACAGACTCACTAACAGTTTCATAAATGAATAAAATTGGCAAAACATAAATATTTACAAAAGCCAAGTGATAAGATGTGAAGGTGTAAATTACCCTCCATAAGTATTAGCGTTGCCCACAGCAATACAGTTCCTTCAACGCCGCGAGTTCGTACAGATCACCATGAGTTTAGTGGGCAAAGTTGTAATTGTAACCGGAGCGAGTTCGGGCATTGGTGCTGCGACGGCAGAAGCTTTTGCCAAAGCAGGTTCCAAAGTGGTGCTCACAGGACGAAATGCAGCGAATTTGAAGGTTACCGAAGCGGCCTGTAAAGCTGCCAACAGCAAAGCCGAACTTCTATTAATCGCTGCTGATGTCACAGTGGATGCGGAACGCATTATAAACACAACAATTGACCGTTTTGGACAATTGGATGTGCTGGTCAATAACGCGGGTATTTTTGAAGTTGGCAACATATTAGATATTGAAGTCGATCAATTTGATAGAATTTTCAATACAAATGTGCGTTCCGTCTTCCTTTTAACTAAATTTGCAGCGCCACACTTGATCAAGACCCAGGGCAATATCGTGAATGTCTCTAGCGTCTCAAGTTTGCGTTCTAACCGTGGTATGTCCGCCTATTGCAGCTCGAAGGCAGCACTGGATCAATTCACTAGATGTATCGCCTTGGATTTGGCGCCGCAAAATGTACGTGTAAATTCTATTAATCCCGGTGTTATTGTGACCGGTATTCATAGAAGTCTTGGTTCATCGCCGCAGGAACTTGACGAATTTTATGTGCGTTCTAAGGCAATGCATCCACTTGGTCGTGTTGGCGAACCAAGAGAGGTAGCCCATGCTATTATTTTCTTAGCTAGTGACAGCACTAGTTTTATAACGGGTGTAACTATGCCCATCGACGGTGGCAGACATGCCCTCAGCTCTTTTTGAATATTGATTGAAATGCCGTTTTTTTTTAAATTGATAAATAAATTTGAAATATAATTAACAAAATTTACTATGTGTCTTAATATTAAGTAATTAACATTAGTAACGGTTACTTTTACATATATATTGGGTAGCAGAAAAAGTTTTTTCGTATATCTACTGAAATATATCGTAATGAAATGGAAATATATATGTATTTTCTCAAGGCATAACGAGCAGGAATCACTTCATCGCTGTCGAATGAGTCTTGTTCTTTTAGAAGCCGCTTTTTTATTCATTTTTTCCTATTGTCCGATTTAAATACAATCTTTCGATTATTATAGCATTTAAATCCAAACAATGGCTGCTATTTTTAGAACCATCAATTATTTGTAGAACTATGGAGTGAAATCTCAGATTCACTTTTAGCCATAAAATAACACAAAGAAGGCCTCAAAGTGACTGCAATTAAGCATAAAAACAAATACTAACGCGAAAAAATTTTTCTTTCTCGATTTTTGCAGACATTTATTCAATGTGATAAATTGCTTTGGCGAGATAAAAATCGCAGAACAATTGAGTGATTGGAAACGAAGAACATACACAGATCCCTATATGCGGACTGTGAATGCAAAAATTGTAGCTGCAGCAACAATGGCAGGCAGCAGCTGCTGACCACAAGCATGCGCTTGAGAAAAAATATGCGAAAAAATTGCGTTTGATGGTAATGGCAAAAACACAGAGAAAAATTGAGAAAAAATTAAGAAAAAAATAATAAAAGAAAACATGCAGAAAGCGACAAGAAACCAAGACACTGCAGACGCACCTAGAAAGAACCTTCAGTTAGCTAAGCGGCGCGGCTGCGCAGCTCACCTCAATGCGCACTCAAAGGTGCAAAGCAGTAAAGGTCTACAAGTCCACATACCAAGCCACCAAACCGAAGCAAACCAAATGTGCTATCGCATGTACATATGTGTGTATGTGTGACATAAGTATGTGTGTGAGTGTATGTTGTAGAAATAACAGCTCGAGGCAGGATGGTAATTTTTCAAGCTCAATACAATCTGTGCGCGCTCTGGCTTTAGCCGCTGATAATGCTAGGCGATTATGTTGCTGACCATTCAACTTCTTTGCATCTCACAGCCCATAAAGCAGCTGAGCATGGCTGAAAAACAAAGGCAGCAGCAAACAGCTAAACAGCACATGAGCAAGAACAAGAACAAGAACAATGGAATGTGCAGCAAGTCAGTCTGCAGTGCTGGTGCTTGGGTGTGTATGCAGACTAGCGGCAGACGTCTGCAGCGGCCAAGCAAATAAGCTGTAGGCCGGGGCTTATTTTTCGGAACGCCGTTGGACGACGTGCGACCTTGAAAGTTTTTTCTCGCATTCAATTCTTTTTTTCCTTTTGTTATCTATTATTATTATTATTTAGTTGCGTTTGTTTGTGTGTGTGCTGTTTTTTACTTTTATTCAATGGTCATACCTAGATTCTGTGGCATTCTTCAACAAGTTCTGCACGCTTGCCAAGTCTGAGGTGGTTCTTCGCCACTTTATGCAACGTTATTTAAGTGTATTTCGTGGCGTATATTTTTTTGTTTGCAATTTCTTGTTTGCTCATTGTTTTTGTTGTAGTTTTTTATTCTCACACACAATGTGTTGTAGTTACGCCATAGCTTTAACGCTTTAACATTGGCCTTCTTCTCCACTTTTTCACTTTTGCATTATGCGATTTGTGATTTGCATTGTTGCTGTGCTGTGCTTGATTCTGTTTCTTGGCAATGGCGGCGTCCAAGAATGCAGACTACACATCGGGAGGCACCCTTAATGGTGAGTGCCACGTATGTGAGGGTTTTTGTTTTGTTGAAATATAGAATATCTAAGCGGATCGGCAGACGTTTTGCTCGAGTGTTTTGTGTGCGACAGCAGTCATAAATCATTTGGTCTAGTAATCGGTGATCCGTTTTTGTTGTTATATGCATTTGCAAGATTGAAGTCGAAGTGAAATTTTATTTTTAGAATGAAGTTTTTGATTTGGAAGAATACTTAAAATGTAGAGGAATTTTTGATGCTTAGAGCAAATTTCAAATTTAATATAAAAAAAAATGCAATGAAAAATATATACATATGTATGCATAAATAACTTTAAAGATAGAAATTATTTTTTAAAAATGTTTAAGAAATTGCAAGGTTAAACAAAAGAAACTAAAATATTTTTTTTTTAATTTAGTAATATTTTAAAAATTTTTTTATTTTATTTTTATTATTTTTTAATATAATTATTTTTATTTTTTATTATTATTTTTATTTTTTTTAATGTTTTTTCATAGTTATTTTTTTTAATTATTTATACATTTTATATTTTTTTTTATTATTTTTTATTTTATTGTTTTATTTTGTTTATTATTTTTTCATTATTTTTTTAATTTTTTTATAAATTTGATTTTTTTTTATTATTTCTATTTTTATAAAATATTTTTGTAATGATTTTATTTTGTAAATTTTATTATTATTATTTTTATTTTTTAATGTTTCTGACAAATATTTTTTATTAATTTTGCATTATTTTTTTAATTTATTTATAATTTTGATTTTTTTATTATTACTTTTATTTTTTTTTTTTTTGTAATTTTGATTTTTTTATTATTACTTTTATTTTTTATTTAATTTTTTATGTAATGATTCTTATTTGGAAATTTATTAGAAATTTCGACTTTTATAATTTTTAAAACAAAATTTCATTCACAAATACTTATTTTAATTTTTTTTTTACTTTTTATTATTATTTTTATTTTTATTATAATTTTATTTATTTTATTTAATTTTATTTTTATTATTATTTTATTATTATTATAATTATTATTTTTTTCTATTTTTAGCATTTTAATGTTTTTATTTAGAAGTTTTAACTTTCATAAATTTAAAACAAAATTTCATTCATAAATATTTGTTAATTAGTTTTTTTATATTTTCTTTTTAAATTTTTAATTTATATTTAGATTTAATTTTAATTTTTTTATATTATTCTTTTTTTTAATTTTTGGAATGTTTTTTATTTTGTAAATTTATTACAAATTTCGATTCCCATACATTTAGAAATAAATTATTTTTCACAAATATTTTTTTAATTAGCTTGTTATTTTATTTTTAATTTCTTTTTGAATTAAATTTTTTTAAATTCTTTTATATTATTTTTATATATTGTAACTTATTAAATTATTATAACTTATTAAAAAAAATTTCCATTTTCATAAACTTAAGAAATAAATTTTTATTTTTTCAATTTAATAATAAATTTATTTTCCCTTAAATTTTCATAATATTAATGAATTTAATTTAATTTTTCTAATTTCAAATTTTTTAAAAATTTTCCATTTTCAAGAAATCCCATAATTTCAAATTTTTTAAATTTTTTTTTTAATTTTTTTTTTTTAATTTTTTTTATTTTTTTTAATTTTTTTTAATTTTTTATTTTTTTAATTTTTTTTTTTTTTTTTTAAGATTTTAAGTTTTTTTTATTTGGAAATTTATTTAAAAAAAATTACCAATTCATAAACTTCAAAAACAAAATTTATTTAAAAAAAATTTATTTGCTAAAAAATCTATTTTCCCAAAAGTTTTCATAATATTAATTAATTCAAATTAAGTTTTTTAATTTCAAATTTATTAAAAATTTTCCATTTTCGAAAATTTCCATAATATTAATTAAGTGACGATATTTAAGCACAAGCCACTCAAATAATACATATGTACATATGTACATACATATTTTATAGGTTTGTACATACATATGTACATATTTTATACTTGCTATGAAAGCGTCGGCATCGATTGCCACTTGATTATCAATTAGCTGTCAAATGATGTTTATTGTTTAATCAATCTGTTTTTATTGTTTTTGTTCTGAGAATTGCACGTTGAGATTATTTGTCTATATGTATGTACATAGGCACATATTTACTTCATACATATATTATATCACATATACTTTTTGCTTCTGTGATATACAAGTACTTATTGGCAAAGCTCTCAACAATTTCCGGTAGGAAGTTTTAGACAAAAAAGACAAAATTTAATTATTATGTTAAAACGTAAAAAATTTTAAATAAAATTAAATTATTGCAGGATTTGAAGAGGTGGTAAGCGAGAAAATATTTTTTTTCTATTTGAAAGATTAAAAAAAAATAAATATTCTTAGAATTGTCTATATAAATATAATAAAAAATTAAAAAAATAAATAAAATATATATAAATATAAAAAAATCGTGTTGAATTTACATTAAAGAAATAATAGTAAATCACCGACTTTGAGGTTCCGAATTATTGTTTATATCACCACATATCAGGCAAAACATTGTATGTACAAAGTATACTTCATAAGTGAGTTTCCGCGCAATTAATTGACAGGCACCCATAAACAAGAGTACATTTTATTGATATATCTAAAACAATAGGAGCAAATACAAAATTTTCCAGTCATAACATCACTAGCTGTAAAATAACAGTAGCAAAATAATTGACGTGTGACGAGTGAGCTGTCAAAACTGACACGAGCAGTCAAAACAACTCGGCAAAACGTCATTAAAGAGAGCAACGAGCAAGCACAAAGGCATGCCAAATTAATGTAGACTAACAAAAAAACATAACAGGACTACAAAATGGCAAAAAATTATACAAAATTATAGAATTTGATTATGGAACACTCAAGTAATTAATTTGGATATACTAGAAATAATAATTATAATTCTATGTAAAGATGAAGCGACTAACTGAACAAAAGTTGGGTTATTTTTCTTTTTTTATAGAGATACAATGATGTTTTTCAAAAATTAATAAACACGTAATTAAATGTAGCATTAATGAGCAGTCATATAATTTGCATGAGATTGCTCATTAGAACTAGTTCAATTTTTTTTCTGTAAAAAACAACACACTCATTTCACAATTATCAACATTTTTCATTTAACGTTAAAAATTCCAATATCTGTTTCTAGCATCTGTAATGCACACGTGTGACTTTCTTGTTATTACACTAATGCGTTGGAATATAAATTTATGGCCCTAGCACATGCCCCTTATTGCGATGACAAAATAATAAAAAAATACATTTGCAATTTTCCGCAATTCACGCCGCCGACTACGGATGCTCCACAGGCCGATTTTATAATTGTAGCAAATAAAATGCTGGTAATGAGTGAATGAATGAATGCGAAATGCGGTAATATTTATTTAGCACGCCATAATTCATATTATGATTGAGTAAAATTATTGTTGATTTTTATTTGTTGGCGTAAAGTCGTAAAATTTTAGCAGTCAATATGAAAATCTGCGAAAAGCGTAAAAAACGTTTAATGTAAAAAATTGTAAAAATTTAAAAAAATAATGTAATCATAAAGAAAATTTAAAATAAAGATTTGTTTAAGCAGGAAGCAATGTGGTGAAAAGCATACGATGCCAGCGACAACCTGAACAAATTTAATCCGGACTGGTACATTTAATCATTCATACAATCATCAAAACATACAATTTTTTTTTGTGAAATGCCTGGCATATAGAAGGGTACAGCCCTTTTTATGTTCATGTGAAGTATGAACTTCATATCTCAAGTACTCTGTCTTTTGCAACTGATTTTTTGGGAAGCAGAAAATTTGTCACGCGATTTTTCCTATGAAAAACAACGTGAACAACGAGTTTGCTTCAAATTTTGTGCTTCCAAACGTCGTGAAGTCATCGAAAACTGAAAATCATTATGTTGGCTTCAGAGAGATAGGAGAGGATCTCAACATCGTTTTTAGATAGACTCAACACAGTTTGGATACAGTTTTGGTTAGAGTTAAATCATGGAAAACTTGCCGCATGCGGGTCGTCAATCCACCTTTGTGGGTGACGAAAACATCGAAAAAGTTAAAGAAGCAGTGCTTGAAAATCCTCGCGTTGGCATCAGAGAGATAGAAGAGGATCTCAGCATTGCCTATAGATACACTCAACACATTTTGGTTACAGTTTCAGTTAAAGTTTCGGTTAAGGTTTTAGGTATGAAGAGCTGAATATTTTGCAAATACGATATCGTGTAGAGGCAGCAAAAGAGAGGCTTGGCAAGGTTCTTAAGAAGAGGTTACAGTTTTGGTTAAAGATTCAGTTAAAGTTTCGGTTTTTAGATATAAAAGTTCGGAATATTTTGCAAATACGATGATCAGGAGATATAGATATATGAATACAACGTGGAAACTGTTCAAAGATCTCGCGAATGGCGCTCCAAAAGTAAGCCGAAACCGAAAAAACCAATCTCGGACGGGGTTTATAACAAGTGAACGGAAAACTGTATTAAGCGTTGGCATGCCTATATTGGTTCAGAAGATTAAGCAATTGAGGGCAATAATAAAGAATTGTATTGAAATACGTGTTATTTGTCAGTCTGGGTCAAATTTGATCATATGTTATCTATCAAAAATCAAAAATATTAAATATTTAACTATTTTAACTAAGTATTTTTTGCTTTAATGTTTTTTTTTTTTGTCAATCCGGGTCAAATTTGATCATATGTTATCTATCAAAAATCAAAAATATTAAATATTTAACTATTTTAACTAAGCAATTTTTGCTTTAATGCTTTTTTTTTTAGTCAATCCGAGTCAAATTTAATCATATGTTATCTATCAAAAATCAAAAATACTTAACTGATTAACTATTTTAACTAAGTAATTTTTGCTTTAATTTTTTTTGGCACTCCGGGTCAAATTTGATCAGCTGTTATCAATAACAAGTCAAATATATTAAGTATTTGAAATATACATACATACATACATATGTTCCACTAAATTGAAAAAACACATATGTACATATGTATATTCTTTCGTTTTTCCATAACTATTTACCACTAATTATAACTATTATAGCCTTAACACCAGAGCATGAAAACCCAATCTGACCGCATTCCACGCTTAATACTTCTATACATTCTAAAAAATTCGAACACTCCCCATTGCCAGAGTGCCAGCGTGCCAGAGTCTGCCCGACTGACAAACTGTCTATTCAACTGCCAGCCTAAGCATTGCTGCCGGTGAGTGAGTTGCTCGACTTTCTATCTGTCTGTCACAGTTTTGTGACACAACAATAACCGGCACTGACACGCAGACGCCTGTCAGCCGCACACCAACGAGCCAACCCAGCCAACAGCTACCGTTTGGGAGTGCAGCAAAACTACTTAGTCACAATATATAATATTGTATGTACATAAGTCAGGCACAAATATAAGTATGTATATGTATGTATGTAAGGTTTCACTATGCCAAACGTTAAATAAATAAATAAAGTAATTCAGCGCAAATACACAAAACTTGCATAATACATAATCAAGTATTACATCTGCATCCGAACATGCCCGAAAGAAAAACAAACGTCAGAAACAGCAACACGAACACACAGCTGATGGATATAAAGTCATAATATGAATGTAAACTGCAAGCGAATTGAGGCGTATAAAAAGCAGCAAAAAAAAAGCAAATATAATATAATTTGCAAAGTCACAACAACTAACGTACCTGCTGTTTATAAATAAATAACTAATAAAAATTAAATGCTCGGCGAAAATAAGCTTGCCAGCCTTTAGTCAGCTGCTCGGTGGGAGTTGATGGGATAAAAACGGTTACTGGGCGCCACAATTGGACAATCAAATGTCGGTGCGTTTGGGCACTTGTGGAACGCAGCATGTGCGAAATAATGCGAAATTAATTTTCCCACTCGCCCACACTCGCTCGTTGGAGCAAAGTTCGTTGATATGCATTTGACGTGGGCAGCCTGGTGTACACGTTGCCCATTTAAAGCGGCAAATTTTAAGCAATAAGCATCATTAACAGACGTGCAAAAAAATAGCATAAATAATATAAACGAAAAATAAAAATATATATGTAAAAATAGAAAAAACATCGCAAAAGAAAATCAGTTATATTTGTGTGTGGTTAGCAGTTACTTTCGGTTACTTTGGTGCGTCGCGAAAAAGGCTTCAAATAAAGCAGCTAAAAATATGGTCAGAACAATTGCTGTGACCGATTTAAAAAGTGAGCAGACGACTGAAAGAAAGGCTGCTCGTCGCATTAGGGCACAGCTGAGCTGAACACGAGTACAGTAAAGAGATTATTTGTCGCTTGCGCAAGTGATGTGCCATTTCTCCTACTTTTATACCCTGAAGAGGTCTGTATATAAGCGAAATAGTTGGTCAATTTCTGAGGTATAGATCACAGATGTAACTTTCTTATGAAGGAGCTGCTCATTTGTCGAAACCGCCGTTATTGGATCACTATAGCATATAGCTGCCTTACAAACTGATCGCTCAAAATCAAGTTTTTGCATGGAAAACTTTTTTATTTGAAGAGATTTCGTCACGAAATTTGGTACGGTTTATTGTCTAAGACAGCGCTACAGCCTCCAAACAATTCATTAAGATTGTACCAATATAGCATATAGCTGCCATACAAACTGATCGATCAAAATCATGTTTTGTATGGAGAACTTTTTTATTTGACAAATTATCATCACAAGATTTGGCATGGATTATGGTGAAAGGTAACGGTACAATCTCCGAAGAAATTGTTCAGATCGTACCACCATAGCATATAGCTGCCATACAAACTGATCGATGAAAATCAAGTTGTTGTAGGGATAACTTTTTTATTTGACCAGCTATCCTCATGAGATTTGGCATGGATTATTATGGAAGGCAACGGTACAATCTGTGAAGAAATTATTAAGATTGGACCATTATAGGTTATAGCTGCCCCACAAACTGATCGATGAAAATCAAGTTTTTGTATGGAACACTTTTTTATTTCAAGTGATTTCGTCACGAAATTTGATACAGATAATTGTCTAAGATAATGACACAATATACAAAAAAATTTTACAGATCGGATCACTATAGCATATAGTTGGCATACAAATTGATCGATGAAAATCTAGTTTTTGTATGTAAAACTTTTTTATTTGAAGAGATTTCGTCACGAAATTTGGTAAGGATTATTGTCCATGGCAACGCCACAGCCTCCGAACAGATTAACAAGATCGCACCACTATAGCATATGGCTGCCATACAAACTGATCTATCTAAATCAACAAAATCGTTTCGCTGCAGAAATAACTTCAATACTAATTAAAGGTTGTTTATATAACGTCACCAGTGAAGGGTATTACAGCTTCGGTGTAGCCGTAGTTTACATTTTCCTTCTTTGCCTTGTCTGTATTATTTTTTAGAGCCAGTTATTGCTGTTATGAAGCGCGCACTTGTAGCAAATAACAATTAGATACATGTGTACATACATATAATAAATATGTAATTATGAAAGTTAAGCTGGCTAACAAGCTGCTCGCGTTCTACCTTTCAGACTTTTTGACACTTTTACCAACAACCACACCACCTTTATGGGCTTCCTGACAAAATCAGAAGCCAAAAAATATAGGCGTAATGATAAAAGCTTCAAGAAGCAACTTGCTAATACCACATACATACATATATAGTAGCTACATACATATCTACATCGAAAATACTGTCGTGTAACACATTATGTGCAAGAGTGGTGAAAGAGCGGGTTTACCACCAAAAGCAACAATTGTGGTGCCATCACCCACCTACCGCAAGCGCTTTGCAGCCAACCGTCAGCAGGCAGCGGGATTATTTTCGCATTAAATTTGTCGGTAGTTGACTCTTTACCCCATTTTGCCGTTAACTCATTTTGTGGCCAGCACACGGGTTCATTTGTGGACGCGCTGCCGCATTTGAAATTGCAAAATATAACAACAGTTGGTGCTAATGCCTGCAGATTACAATTAAATACTGGAAAAAAGAGTGAAACGCAAAAGCGATAGAATAGAAGAGAATAGAATTGTAATTATGGCGCAGATGGCTGCGGGTGTTGAAAAGTAATATGTAATGTAGATTGCTGCTGCTGCTTGTGTGTTGTTGTTGGTGCGTGTGCGAAGCGATATTTGCGGTGGCGAAGTGATAAATTTAATTGTTTAAGACTTTGTTGATTTATTACCTTTTTGCTGATAAATGTACTAGTATTTGATGAAAGTGGAGAATACTTGAATAGCTTGTCACAAGAAAAACAAAATACACATACATTTGTAACATTTGTAACTGTAAAATGAACAGCGGAAATTCACATACATATGTACATACATATGTTTGTATTTAAAACGCAGCTAAAGTGGTACTCAAGTTCGATTGGCTGTTAGGGGGTTTTATTTGTGAATTTAATTAAATTTCGCATTTGATATCTAACAGTAACTATTTTTCATATCAATGTAAGTAGCTATAAGCACCATTTCAAGTAAATAATTCCAAACTTAATAAGGTGTATTAATAAGATAAAGATATTTAATTAAATTCTATGCAATAAAATAATATTATTAGTCACTTTTTAAATATTAGTGCCGAATGGAGACTTGCTTTCTAGAAAAAATTAAATTAAACAAGAAAAAACTTTAACTTCGGCTGCAACGAAGCTATAATACCCTGCACAGGTGCATTTCTTATGGCATAAAAGCATATAAAATGAGCTTTAACATGGTTTTGAACGGTCAGTTTGTATGGAAGTTAGATGCTATTGTAGTCCGATCTGAACATTTTTTTCGGAGATTGGAGCTTTATCTTAAACAATTATCTCTACCAAGTTTGGTGTAGATATCTTGTCAAATAAAAAAGTTTTTCATACAACTTGTTTTTCAACAATCAGTTTGTATGGCAGCTAAATGACATAATTGTCCGATCTGAACAATTTTTTCGGAGATTGTACCGTTGCTTTTCCCAATAATCCGTACCAAATTTCGTGATAAAATCTCTTCAAACAAAAAAGTATTCCATACTAGAACTTGATTTTCTACGGTCAGTTTGTATGACAGCTATATGCTATAGTCAACCGATCTGCAAAATTTGTTTGGAGATTGTAGCATTATCTCAGACAATTATCTATGCCAAATTTGGTGAATATCTCTTGTCAAATAGAAAAGTTTTTCATACAATAACTTGATATCTGAGTTCCCTTCTGGGTTTTCATGGCAATCGGAATATAGACTGATATCCTCACCATAATAATAATAATTAATATAATAATAATTTAAGCAATATCAACAATTAACTTTCGCAAATTAATACAGTAATATAATTTTTTTAAACTATTTTTGCTGTATTTTTTACCGCTTTGTCTAAGCTTCAGTATTACCTGTTCTAATTGGCGCACGACATTCCGCAGACATGACAGCATTGTTAAAATTCCACGGGATTTCTAGTGCGGAACTGCGCTAGTGGCAATAAACGCGCCTGAGGAAGCGAGATAATAATTGCTACAGCAACAACAAGAACAGCAGCAGCAATATTGCACAAAATCGTATGTAATAAGTAATGCAGCGCACATTGTAAGCAAAACTGACAACGTTTGGCGGCGATTGTCGCGCTTGCTGACAAGCAGGCGCTACATTGTGGAGACAAAAAAAGTATAGTCTAAAGCTTTTATGTAAGAAATCGCAAATGATGCACAATTGCTTTATTTGTTTTTATTACTTTTGAGATTAGATGCATAGCGGCGTTGGAAAAGTGGACTTTGATGTATGAAAAACAAAACAAAAATACTTTTAATATACATATATATGTACCTCAAAAATAAAAAAATAGAAAAAAAAATTTATTATCAGCCTGCGATCACTGATTTTTTTTGTAATTTTTCAAATTTTTTTTAATTTTTAAAAAATTAATTTTCGAAAAATATGGGAAATATTTTAATAAAACAAATATTAAATGTTTTATTAAATTAAAAAATAAATAAAAAATAATTTTAAAAAATTAATTAATAAAATTAAAAAAAAAAATTTTAATTAAAAAAAAATTATTTTAAATGGCGCATCAACTTTTTTTGTAAAACTTTTTGTAATTTTAGTTTTTTAATATTACAAAATTTAACTTTTGAAAAATTTCATATTTGAAAAAAAAATTACATTAAATATTTTACTAAAAAGATCGGAAAAAAAAAAAATTTAAAAAGTTAAAAAATAAAAAAAAAATAAAAATAAAAATAAAAAAAAATAAAAATGAAAATGAAAATTAAAAAAAAAATGAAAATGAAAAATAAAAAAATTAATTAAAAAAAAAATAAAAAAAATAAAATAAAAAAAATTAAAAATTTTTTTTTTAAATGTTTAATTTAAAAAATAGTTTAAAAATGGCGCGTCAACTTTCGACCACAGTTTTTTAGAACTTTCTTGAATTTTTTGTAATTTTATTTTTTTAATTCGGCTGAAGGCCTCGTAGCCAGTGCTTATGTATTTATATAATAAAACTCTTTTTGTTATATGAATTATTATAAATAAATAAATAAAATAAAATTTTTTTAATATTACAAAAATTAATTCCCGAAAAATAAGTGAATTTTTAGTAACTTTGAAAACACACATAATTTTTTGCTTTAAAATCCATTTGTACCAAAATAAACAATATAAAGAAAGCTTTATTTGCATAAAATTTTGCCAAACCAGAACTCGCTTTTTGTATCTGAATTTCAATCACGTACAAAGATGCAAATCAAAAATTTTGCTGTTACGGAATTTAGAGTAGCCAGAGTAACGGTTTTGAGAAATATATTTTTTTTTAATAAAAATATTATTTGCACGTAAGTTGGTTTTTTTATCAACCAAATTGCTTACGAACAAAGCATAGTTAATAAAAATAAAAAAATACGAATTATCTGCATTTGTTGTGACTTCTTGGCCAATCACAACAAACGTTATTATGCAGGCACACATACAAACATACATTTGCGTTGTTTATATTTTTGCATAGATATTTTATACACTAAATGCTCAAATAATTATGCATTTTGAACACACCACTCACTCGGCTGTCTTGCATATCATTTTTTATTGTAAACATGTACATATGTATGTACGTATGTGTGTGTGCATGTAGAAATTGATAATTGTAAAAACGTTGTACGTTGCCGCTTTCGGTTGACCATTTGCGCTAAATGCGTCATAGCGGGAAGTTTAAACGGCCGGCGAAACACGTACGCGCAATTTTAAACCAAATCGGGTTTGTCTAACCTCAATGTCATTAGAAGCGAAAATCGTATGGCATACAATTTGAACTACATTCGTGTTAAATACATATGTACATACGTATGTATTGGTAAATAAACAAAATGCTACACACCCAAAACGGTTTTGAATGGAAATTAATGCCAATACAATTTAACTTTCAAAATATACGGTTAATGATTTTCTTTCGAAAAAATGTAATTCTCAATAGATTAATGAATTTTTTTATGAAGAAAAGTTAGCATAGCTAACTATTCGAAAAATTATAGATCCAAAATGGCTGAACCAAATAGAGGTAATTTTTTCAATAGCCTTTTTTTTTTGAAGCCGATCGACATGCGCTCTATGGGCCCTTAGAAAGTTCCAAGAAGATTCAACGTTTTCGAGCCAAATTTTATTCAGCGATGAGGACCATTTTGGGATCAATGGGTATTACATACGAGCAAAATTGCCGAATTTGGGGCGAAGAGCAACCTGAAGAGATTCAAGAGCTGCCATTTCATCCAGAAAAAACCATGGTTTGGGGTGATTTGTGGGACGGTGAAATCATCGGTTCATATTTCTTCAAAAATGATGCCGGTGAGAACGTAACCGTCAATGGCGACCGTTATCGTAGCATGACAACCGGCTATTTGATGCCTAAAATTGAAGCTCGTTGTTTTGGCGACATTTGGGTTCAACAAGACGGCGCCGCTTCCCAGACATCGGATCAATCAATGGATTTATTGAGAAAACACTTGGGTGAGCAGATAATTTCATGCTTTTGGCCGGTCGATTGGTCACCAAGATCGTGTGATATCAGACTGTTAGAATTTTTCCTGTGGCGATATCTAAAGCCTAAAGTAGGCCTTGGAGCAAATCATGCTCGAACGATCATCCAAAATTCGACTCAACGGATAAACCTGTCGAAATCATCGTTAAAATAATGGAAATTGTCGAGATCGACAGTCATGTAATTATTGTTCCGATTGTGCACGAGCTAAAGATTAAAGTTCGAGGTATGCGTGCAACACGAGTTACGGCGAAAACAACTTCATAGACCAAATTTCCATCCGTGAATTGCTGCTGAATTGAAAAACGATCCCTTTCTGAGGCGGATGGTGATGAAAACTGGATCTCTTTCGACAATCTCAAGCGATAATGGTCATGGAGAATGGCGATAAACCGCCGGAAAAGGCCAAGCCATTCTGGGATCAACGGCCAGGATGGAATTTGCTATGTGCTTGGTGGAATTGGCAGGAAATTATGTACCATGTACTGTTCCCAAACTCTTAGCTCGGAACTATACTGTGAACAATTAAGCCAAATGAAGTTACCAATCTCCCAGACGTGGCCAAGTTGACCGATAGGAGAGAAATTTCTTTCATCCGGACTACACCAGATCACAGTCGTCGATAGGGACTTACCACAAGCTTCTGGAGCTTGCTTAGGAGACACTTTATGTGTCTACGTTATAGTGCGGATCTAGCACCAAGCGAATACGGCCTGTAACTATATATGGCAAATGATTGCACTGGTGAAAAATTTGCCTCAAGAGGAGCTTATGAAAATCCTAGAAAATAATGGGTTTCTTTTTACTAGACCTTGTTTATAGTACATAGAATAACAAGCAAGGAACGCCAAGTTCTGTCACCAGTACGAAACTGAAAGCCAATTTCGTTAGAAACCACAGCGCTCTTCTTACCACGAAAATTTTAGCTAAATTCCAAAGCACATGGCAACGCCAATAAAATTTACGAACAACTTTAAAGCCAACAGACAAAATCATTAAATTGCGCGTATAAATTACAAATGGGAAAAGAATGAAGTAAAGTTGGCAAAATGGAGGGGCGAACGACAACGACGACGACGTAAGAAAAATAGGAAATATTTGTATAATGACTTCTAAAGCGTTAAAATAACTCAAAATTTTTATGATGCCAAAGAAGGCGAGCACAAAGCAAGCACAAGCACGTCAGCGGTGCGGGAGGGAGGAGCGAGCAAAAGCATTTCAAACTTCATATACACAATTAGCAAGCACAGAGCTTACCTACCGACAATTACAACAATAAATACCCACACATACAAAGCAATGAACTAATTTACAGCCAAGGAACGGCGGTGGCGGCAACGGACCGCGATGCAACCGGAAAATGTGCAACTGTGGAAAAATGTAACATTCGCAGCACGACCACGACGACGACATGTGAACGAATGAATGAATGAGTGAATAAAATTGCAAGAGCTGAAGGGACCGACCACTGCAAAAGTGGAAGTTAAGTAGTGCACTTGCAGAGCTCGTTGGCGAAAACAATAGGCGCAAGAGTTGGGGAACGCCGGGTTGATGAGGCGACACCACACTTGATGATGATGATGGGATGATGCCTACAATTCCTGCCTGTGCCTTCCTACTCAATTAGGCGCAGTGAGAAAACTGTCAGGCCTTATATTACTGCAAAGCGGGAGAAGGTGGAGCGCCAGCCAACCAGCCGTTTGACAGGAAGCCTGACGGCAGACGCGCACAGCACCAGCCTAGGAGGAAACTTAGTAGCAGTTCCGCGAAAGACGGAAATTGCTGAGCAAATTCTTAGCGCAGCTAGGGAAGCACAGAAGAAAGCAAACAAAACATATACAAACATAGCGAATTCTGCAAAGAAAGGGAGCGCAGCGCGCAGCATTCTCAAAGTCTGATAAGTATTAGCTGGAAAAGCAGGAAATTATGGACAAAACGTTAGAAGCAATGAATCATGTTGCGGCATCAATACAACAATGCTTACATAGAGAAGGCAGCTCAAGCTTGAGAATGCTGATAGCAATGCTTTAGTAACAGTAAATTTTTAAAACGTTTTTATCACTAATTTTTTTTTTTTGCTACACTTTTCCATGCAACTAATTGCAAAATTACATCCCGTCTAGTGGTTTAATGAAAATTAAAATGTTATGGCGGTCCCCTAAGAGCCCAGAGAAAGGCAGGAAACCTCAAACACTTTCATTCAAAGAATAGTTTAGTGCTTTAGCTAGAATTTGTAATGGCAAAGCGAGCACGTGAAAGTGGCTGTAAATGAGCAGACGGCAAGCCTGATTGGTTGGCATTTGAAATGCGGAAAATGGTTGGATATCAGTTAATTAAGACTGACGACACAAAAACAAAAATAAGATGTGGTTGAAAGTTAAAAGGAGTTTGTAATTTTGTTCTTGCTTGTTTTAAAGGAAGTTTGTCTGGTACTGATTAAGATTGAATGCTAACTGGATGAAAAATTATAAGCCATTTGGAACCGCAAAAAATATATATGAGCAGTCCGTAGAGGCGTCTTAAAAATGCTGGATCTCACCAGTGGTGTGTATTTATAAAATTAAGGCACATACCAAAGGTTAGCGAAACTTGTATGAATATATAGTAAGGACCGTTCTCTTAATGTCTGATTAGCAGTCATCTGTCAGTTAAGTTCTGGTTAACTTAACCAAGACTCCATCTTTCGGTAAAGAACCTTTTTTTGACCAGAACTGACAGAAGAAGGCTGCTAACCTTTGAAAAAGTGGCCCTAAATATACACATTATCTTCTGATTAATTAACCGCCGGTTAAGTGATTTCTCAGCGTTTTCAAAAGAAAAATGATTTATTGGAAACTATAAATAATTATTTTGATAATTGGTGAGCCTCGTATGAATATCTGTTAATAATAAATAATCACTTTATCTCCTGGTTAGTTAACCTGTGGTTAATTTTTTCGCCGCGTGTTCGAAACAATTTTTGAGTCAAAAACGGTTACTTGCAAAAAATATATGGTTTTATCGAAATCAATCTAGTAAGTATAACATTGCCTCCTGATTAATTAACCACCGGTTAAGTGATTTCTCAGCGTTTTCAAAAGAAAAATGATTTATTGGAAACTATAAAAAATTGTATTGCTAATAGGAGAGCCTCGTATGAATATTTTATCTCCTGGTTAGTTAACCAACGGTTAATTTTTTCGCCGCGTATTCGAAACAATGTTTAAGTCAAAACGGTTTTTCGGTAAAAATATATGACTGTATCGAAATAATTAAGCAGTATAAGGAGTTACAAAAAGTTAAATAATTTTTACAAATAACTCCGAAACTATTTCCCAAATTAACTTCAGATTTTCGAAAAAAATATTCTCACATATATGTAGATTCCATATATGTATGTATATCGATTTTTTGGAAATTCAAAAGTGGATGTAACCCCTTAAGTATATAAGTATACATTATTCTTTGGTTAGTTAACCAGCAGTTATTTTTGTTGAAGCGGCAGAATTCTGCCGAGTTGACAATATTTGGCCGGATAAAAATTCGGGTCCGTTCCGGTTACGTGGACCCGACTGTAGCGGGAACGAAAACAATAGTTGAGTAATGATGTTTGCTTAGAAAAATATTAATTTATTTGCATATTTGAAATCAGTTTAAAAGCTTTGCGGTTATAAGTCGAGAAATTGTTGTTATATGGACTGATCTATAATTAATCTCTGATTAATTACACTTTTTAAATACAATTTTTTCAGTACATAGAAAAATAAGTATGAGTCAACTAACACAAATTTTGCGCTCTTCATAGAGCTTTTGACCGACGAGTCTTGTATTTACAAAAAAAAAAAACCAGAAACTGGTCATCTAAGGTATGCAAATCTCCACATTTCCGCGTAACTCGCTTCTAACACAATATTCTCCGATTGATGCATCACCACCACCACTGGTGCAAATAGCATGGGTGGCATATGGCTCTAAGCTATGATCCGTGCCATAAACTTAATTTCAATAAAATTGTAATCCATATGGTAAAAGCGTCAATAAGCGCTGGACTACATGCATGTGGGTGGATGCGTGGAGAATCATGCTTTTGCATTAATTACAGCGCTTGGCATACGCACGCTAAATGGACACACATTGTTGGACGCACCACGAGGCACGAATAGCGTGGCGTTGCACGAAATGCGGTGTCTGTATGTATGGCTGGTGTGTTGTATTTATGGCTATGAATTGCGTTTGGCCTAGGGGGTATATAAAAGAATGAATGAATGGCTGGATAATCAAGTGGTTTAATGGCTGTGCATGTGGCCGGTTGTAAGTCCGCATGCATGTGCTTCCTTTATAGGCGGCTCCAGAGGTCTGTACTTGCATAAATCAATATTGTTTGTGCGTCCCAGGCAATGAGAATAGTAAGACGTTTTATAGCATTTATTAGCGTAAATGAAGAAGAGTTGAAGGTGAAGTGTAAATAATTGGTGAATGAGCAAAATGCTATTTTAAAGCTGCATGTAACCGTGACCGTTGTTGTTGTTTAGGCAGTTCAACGAAGAAATGGTTGATTGATGTGTGTTGGTTAGTTGATTTGTGTTGATGGAAGAGTTGTTCTGTAAGGTGGAGATGAAGTTAATGTGAGGATATGCACTCTTCTCTACTTTTGGTCTAGCATATAAAGAAATCTTTGGTTGCGTTGATTCCATTCCGCTAATTTTGATGGTTAATATTTGTGAATGCCACAAGAGTTACATAAAAAAAACCCATGGACTGAAATTCCATCTATGAATCGCTGAGACGGATAAATACTGGTGATGAAAAATTGATCGCTTACAACAACGTCTAACGGAAACGCTTGTGATCGAATGGTGGTGAGCCGGCGCAAAAAGTGGTGAAGCCAGAGTTGACTATCATTGAGGGTTTTTTTGGTGGGACTGCCAGGGAATCATAAACAATGAGCTGCTTCCATCCAGCAATACTCTTAATGCGCACCTGTACTGTCAACATAAGTGCGGCTGGTGACTAGCCAGATCCTTAGAAAGCTTCAAGGCACCCTATGCGTATATATACATATGTACATAGCTATCATATGTATATTTCTTACTAAAACAAAAATATATATATTAAATAAAGTTCATCTCTATGCAAATGACGGTCGTAAAAGTGTTACGATGTCCTTGACATTCCAACGCGTACAACACCAAATTGCATTGACGAGCGTTCGGCTGGGGACTACCGCCAGTGTGCACACAGTTTTTTCGCACATATGGCAATAGCTGCCAGAAAAAAGTAAACAAAAGCGGCTTTATATATCAACAGTTTGCGTTTATGATTTGCTGCAGCCGCTCTCCACATGCGTGCTTTGTGCCTATTTTCACTTTACTTTTAATGTCTTGTAACGATTTTTTCGCATTTTTTTTTTCTTTTTATTTCTTTTATTTTATGACAATCGTTGTGAGGCTGGCTGATAATGTTGAAGGGGGCCAATACGGCGAGGCAGATGACAGCAAGAGGTGGCATCGCTTTTGCAAACGAGCAGCTGAATATATACATATGTAGCTGTGCACAATAATTCTGATTGTACGCGCAATATTATCACAACCGATTGAGGCCGCCGGCGTTGCTACCCTGCTACGCGCGCCACACAGTGCCAGCCACGGCGGTTATGATGGGAAAGTGCAACATAGACTTGACACCCAACACACAAAGCCCCGCGGCACTAAATGCAGATTTCCCTACTTTTGCGTACGCTTGACGTTTGTGGTGATGCGTCGTTAATGTTTAGAATAATCAGCATTTTGCCGCACAAAAATACACAATGCCGCCGTCACTACGCAGCAGCAAACAACATGCTGCAGCATCAAAGCAATGTCTCACTTTTAATAGCTCAACGCATGTACACACAAACGTTATTTTTGTATTGTATGTGTAGAGTCTTCCGCGATCTGGTACTGATAGCGCTCGTGCGTTCTCCAGTTTCGCTGCGCTTCTCCATTGTGTAGTGGAATGCAACGCTATTTAGATGTTATTTTTACACCACACATTTGTATTTTTGTTTTCGTAAACTTTATGCGATAATCGTACAAGTGTGTTGGTGCTCACTTCTTATTTAACGACACAAATTTCTCTTTTTTGCCCGAGGTGCCCGAGATTGTGCTGTTTGTCTGCTTGCACTAGCTTCTAGAACATGCTCCCATTGTGTGTTTGCAGTTAAAAAGTATACATACTTATATATAAGTAAGATAATGTCTGTCTTATTTAGGTTTTCTAATTTAAAACACCACTCCAGGGGTGCTGCTGTGGCTTGTTGCAGATCAAACAATCCGCATATGTTTACTGCACTTAATTTTATGTGTTTCAGGCAATAGCTGAGTTGCAAGCTTTTAATTGTTACAATTTTGAGCACTTAGTACACGAAATGCACAATAATTTGTTGCAATAAAAGTTTTCATTGAAATTAAAATTGGTAGACGCAAAATAAAAGTCATTAGTAGATGTAAACAAAACCAGCTGACGTTTAGTGTTGGTGAAGTCGCTTCGATTTTTGTTCGATATGTGACTGTGGTGGGTTTTTCATTGCTAACAATTGCCACAATTTTTTTGAGAAACTAAATATTATATTATTTTATAATTTTTTTAAATTCTTTTTTAATTCTTTTTAATTTTCTTTTTAAATTTGTGTTTAATTTTTTTTTAATTCTCTTATAATCTATTTTTTAATTTTTTTTTAATTCTTTTTTAATTATTTTTTAAATTTCTTTTTAAATTTTTATAAAATTTATTTTTTTTATTTTTTATTATAATTTTTCATAAGCATTAAAAAAATAGCGCAGCAATCAAAAATTAATTTATTTATTTGCCTAATCATTATTCAATAGCTTCAAGTCAGCCCAAATTAACATTTTTGCTTCTTCAATTCAATTCCTTGAATATTTCACATTCGTCATAACAAACACGAATGCAGTCTGGGTTTTACTAAATAACCAATATGTATGTACTTATGTATGTATGTACATACATATGTAAGATAAGAACTTGGCATACAGTATGCCACTGCAGGAAAGCTCACTGAATCATACTCATATCAATTGTTGAAAAAAATTGTATTTTTATGTAAGCCCACACCACACCACTACTTTTATATGCATATCACTACAAAATTATCACCAACAACATGGTAAAGGCAAACGTTAAATGGAGCACACAAACCTGCAAAAAAGAGAGAAAAAAATATTATTTAGCAATAAGTTGATTAAAGCTTATCAGCAAAATATAAATTCTTGATAAAAATTTATGATAAACAAATAAAGCTTTAAGGCTATTTTTAGCACAACAGGTAAGCATTGTTATATGTAAGTTAAATGTCGATCAATAATATATGTACATATGTATATGTTTACGAAAGAAATTTCTACAATCGTAACTCAATTCTGTATATCACGAAAAGGAGAAACGTTTGTTGAAAACACAGCGGGATATCTGGTTTATACTATATACACCACAGCTGCCAGCTGTCTAATAAATATTGGTTTTAGAAAGTTTTTTGTTTGTTTTGCTGGAATATTTTTTTTTTTGTTTTGTGCTGGAATATGCGCAAATTCGTAAATTCATTAATGTAATAATTTACATATGAAAGCAATGAAAATGTTTTGCAAATTGAAGCCTGAAAGACAAACACAAAAAATATGAAAATAAATACGCACAAAGGCCGCTAATGTGGGCAAATGGCGTTTGTTGGGCAGATAGTGGTGAATAAGTTCAAGTGGCTGAAACAAAAATAATGATAATAAACTTCAAATTGAGTCACTTTGCAAAAAAAAAACATTGCTAAAGATAACACACAACCCAACACGTTGGTAAATACAATAAAACGCATAAAGAAAGGGAAAAAGCGTGTAAGAAATATGGCAAAATGAAGTTCAATGAGCGATTTGCATAATTGTCGCACAGACAACTTGTAACTAAAACAAAAACAATATTTTTACGTATATGCGTATATATTTTGCTGCAAAAGAAATGTATTTTCATTTTACGATATTTAAGTTTTGTGTGCGATCAACAGTTAGTGGCGAAAGTTTATGTTTTGATAACTTTTTTTTTGTTAGCAACTTAACGATTTGTTTTATAGTTGCTGCGAGTTTATATTTGCTTTGAAAACATGCTAATGTCAGTGTAGCGGTATGAAGTACAAGCGTTTAAGTAGCTGAAAGTTAGTAGTTTGGTAATTTAAGTTTTTCTGCCTTTTCGTATGAAAGACAAGAAAAGAAAAATAAGAAAACTGCGTATAAAGTGCAGAAAAACGAGCGCAAGCAATGGTGAAAAGCACGTCGTCCACAGAAAATATGCGACAAATGTAACAATCGATAAGATATCATAGTGAATATATTTTAAAGTTACGATGACAACCATAAACGATGGCAGGTATGACACGTGTGTGATAAATATAGAGCAACGAAAAGAATAAGGAGTTTATAATAACCAGCACGACTACCAAAACTACAATATGTATATACAATAGCAGGCAAACTAGTACATACAAATCATTAGCCCTATACATAAGATAGGATCGGTTAAATTTGTCTGAAGAAACGAATAGAAACTTTAACGTATATATCTGGTAGCGCTTTCGGTTAAGTAACCAGTGATTTCACTGATAACTAACTTGAAAGGTATTACATATCAAGCATATTTACACAAATTTCGGTTAAACAACCAGTTATTCCAGTTAAATAACCAGTAATTCCGGTTAAATAACCAGTAATTCCGGTTAAATGACCCGTTATTTCACCGATAGTTGACTTACAGGGTATCATTTCAAGCATATTTACACAGATTACGTTCGACTTTCAAATGTCCAATATTAATCGAAACGAGATAATGATTGTGTGATATAGTAAACTTTCTTGTGTAAGTAATTATCTTATTTTGTCAACAGGCTTAATATTTTTATGATGAGTTGATAAAAGCTGCTCAAAAAAACTTTTAGAAAGATAAGGAATTATAATATTATCGATGACAGGGGTAGATTATGAACAAATGTACTACAAGGTGCGTTCCAAAGTAAACAGGACTTAAAAAACAAAGAACAAATGGTTTTTTCGGCAAAATAAATTTATTTTATTCAAAGTTGTCTCCTTCTGATTCAATACAGCTTTTTGCAAGGTCCAAAAGCATATCGAACGAGTGTTTTAGCTCGTTGGCCGGTATGGCCGCCAGTATGCCGGTGCAAGTCTTTTGAATGGCCTCTACGTATGCATAACGCTTTCCTTTCATGGGCAAATGCATTTTTCCGAAAAGGAAGAAGTCGCACGGTGCCAGATCAGGTGAATACGGGGAGTGGTTAATGGTTAAAATGTGATTTTTAGTCAAATAATTGTCCTTGGAGTGTTGGATTCTGAGCAATTTTTGGTTCAAAAAGTCCTGTTTACTTTGGCATGTACCTTGTATGTAGGCAATTTTTATTATACTTAGGTTTAAGTAATTATCTTATTTTGTCACCAATTAATCCCTGTTGGATTATATTTTTATGATGAGTTGATAAACGGTGCTTAATAAAACTTTTAGAAAGATAAGAAATTATAATATTATCGATGATGGGTAGATGGTGTATAAATGTAGCATACATATGTAGGTCATACAGACTATAATAATTTCATCAAATGTGACATGTTAACTGCTTCAAGTATATTAAAAAATATTTATGAAGTTATTTTTGAAAAAAAAAATAAATAAAATATATACAGTTACACCTAAAATTTTTATTTCTTGCGCTATAAAATCCAAATATTCAAAATTTCATGAAAATTTGTTGGAAGTTTCAAAGCTGACATAAGGACATACTCTATTTATTGTGTAAGCAAATGAAGCTGAACATAATTTCCACAAAATTTCTTAAACCAAAACTTGTCAGAAAGTCTTTGCGAGCAAAAACAACAAAAAATCTACACAAAAGTACGTACACTATAGATAAATAAGATATTGTCATTGGCAAATAACGAATGATTTGTGAAAAAATTCAAACTCGGTGTATTGTATGAACAACGCAAAAAGTTAGAAAATATTTATAGCTAATGGTTCCTTTGTTTAAAACAGGTTACCTACTTATATGTAGACAATGTTTGCACTGTGCCTTCAACGTTGCTATAGCTATATAGCAATATGTGTGCCTGTGTATGCCTAAGTACTTAAGTATTGGGTAAGTCTGATAAAATTGACTGACACAAACAGCTTTGGCTACTCTAATCATTCATTTTACTGATAAGTGAACATGGCGCAGCAAACACGCGCTGGTATTTTCAGCTTTTTGCTTCACTAATTGGCAACTGGTTCAGGAAAGCACAAAAAGAGATAGTAAAATATGGTTCTTTACTTTATATTAATATGTGCAGATATATGTATGTAGTACTTGTGTTTTCAATTCTTAAGCTGCCAGTGGTTTCGCATGAAGTGAACTAAATAAAATTCGCATTAATCAATCGAAACGCAAATGACTCAAGTTTGGTTATATAACGTTATCGCTATGGGTGTCAAAAGTTGATAAGGTATTATGAAGGGGTTTTATTGTATTTTACCAATCAGTCCTACATACATATACATATATTGGTATATAACAGTTGCTTGTTTAACCAAGAATATAAGAGTGTATTTTCATTGATTTTTAATTTTATCTTTCATTATTTTTAAAGATTTTATATTTATCGATTATAATTTATCGATATTGTTTTTATCGATATTGTTTTTATCGATTTCATTATTTTTTATCGATTAAAACTTTTATTCTTTTTATAAATTATTTACAATTATTGTTTTAACTATAATTATTTTCATAGTTTATTATTTTTATTGATTACATTATATCGATTATATTATTTGAGTTAAACACTTTGTTATGAATAATTATTATAGTAAATCGTTCTATCGACACTATTTATCGACATTATTTTCATCAATTTTTTATAATTGAAGACTGTTTATTGTTTTTATCAATTATTATGCTAACGATAGTTATTTTTATGGGTTATTATTTTTATCGATTATTTACCATTTATGGGTTTTTGATGCGGAAATTTTAAACTATTTTGGTAAGACACTTTTTCAATTATTATTTGGCTTTATCGATAATTTAACTATCGATAACTGATTTACCAATTATCGAAAATTGAGTTATCGATCAATAACTTTTATACATAATTATTTATTTTAGATTTTGCGGTAAATAATTATTGATTAAGCAAGAACGTCCTTTTAGTGATTTTTACTTTTATTAACCATTATTTTATCAATAATTAGTTTATCAATTGATATTTAAGGATAGTAAATTTATAATTCTTTCTTTTAGATTATTATTTCTTTTAGATTTTAGATGCTGTATTTTTATAATATTTGTTTGATGACCAAAGGTACTTTGAATTAAAGATAGGCTATCACTATCACCGATTATATCCACAACCGGCTTTCCTAGACGAAGAAGCTTCACCTTTTTAATTTTAAAATACAAAACAATTAAAAAGTCTTCAACTTTTATAAAACCCACACTTCACCGCCTTGAAGCAGCTTAAAGCCACTTAAGCCTCAATTGTAAAATATCTTTGTACAAGTAATTTTCAACATATTATTCAAATATTAAATACTTTGCCACATAACTTTTAAATATTTAATTTTTTGCATTTTTTTGCCAGCCGCTTCCACGCTTGAGTGACCACTACATTTTCAGATGAAATTCCTTCAAGCGCATATTGAATTACGAAAAATCCACTTTCGCCTCCTACAATTTCTCACCTTCCTTTTACCCAGCCACCCAACCGCCTGCTGTCGCCACCAAAAACAACACTTACAAGATCTCAACAACATATTGGCATTCGAATGACAAACACACACATACACTCGCGCAGTCGCCACACAAGCTTGGTGGTAGTGCCATTGAAATTAAATGCCACACCGAGTAAATGATATTTTTTAGCCATAAGCATGAATAATTTGAACCGCAGCTATTTGCACAGACGCGTCACCGTTACGTTGCTGCCCCCCGCACACACACATTTTGGTGGTGGCACACAATATTGTTATTATTATTTTCGCTTTCTTGTTGCCTGTGGTTAAAAGTTTTTGTTGTTTGTATGTATAATTTTTGCATTTCTTTTGCCTTATTCGTGTGTGTCTATTTTTATACCGTGCGAAACCACTCCTGAGCCTTGGAATGGCTGAGGCCAAGCACGCGTATCTAGCAACCATCTAACGTTATGTTCGGCTGTTGCATGAATGGCATGAGTGTGTTGGTATAAATTTCTTTGTTTGCACACCGTACACACCCTCCTCCGCTTGCCTTGACGTCACAATCAAATTCAATATTTGTTGCTTTTGCGGTCTGATTTCAGCAGCCCATATGATACCACCATACTTACCATATTTACCTGCTTAAACGACATTTTAAAGCCACACAAAGTTATGACTTATTCAATCATTTTTTCGTTACTCCGGACATTATTCAATATTTAGCAAACACAAAGCTGAGAAAGCCAAGCAAATGCTAAACTTGCACAACTTACGCTCCTTTCCTTAGTGCTACCTCAGTTGTATGTAACTTTATTGAAGAAAAGCAAAAACCCAAACAAAACCGAAAACAAAAAGGACTGACTTTCACGAAGTGCTGTGTATATAACTTTGTTGTTTTTGTTTTCATATCATTACCACCACCACTTGCACCGCCTACAACAGTCATTTATTGAGGTTAGGTCAGCCTTCCAGCTGTTGCTGCGCCATTTGTAGCATAAAACTTTTCATATTTTGAAATTTCAACCACCGCGTCATTTATAGTTCGTAATGTCCTTTCCAAATGTTGGCTGCTTTTTTTGGTGTTTGCGCACACGTCATTTGCCAACTTCCGCGCACATTATGGCGGCTACAAACACACAATCATTTGTAGGAGGAGTGGTGGTGGGGGCTCTCATTTCTAGGTCGTTTGTTAAAAGTGTCACGCATTAGAAGGAAATGAAATTTGTGCGCCGAAATAAGTCAAAGTAGGTTGCAGAAGTAATGAGAAATGCCGTTGGTGGCAGCAGTTATATCCTAACTGAATACCATTTGAGGCAGGCAAACAGCATTGGAAGATTATATTTAAATTATATTTTCGTTTCGAGCACGAATTTCTTAAATGCAAAATATGGAATGCAAATTTATTTTGAATTCGAGCAAAAGAAAGATAAAAACACACACGAAAATAATTATGACAGGTAATTGAATGATACAATGTTATCGAAAATCGATACCTATTAGTAGTTTTATTTACAAATAAGCGAGAATGGCATTGCTCAATCAAGAAGTTGCAATAATGCCATAAAGCAAAATATTATTTTATATGGTCTTTAGTTTGTTATACACTGAACAGTGGCACTGAGCAGCAAACGGCAACGTCGAAGAACCTATAAATGAACTGTTCCCACGGCAGTCAAGTCTAAGTAACCGGAATGGACTTGGATTTTTATCTGTCCCAGGACAGTCAACTCGACATCATTCCTCGAAATTGCTTCAGAAATGTTCTCTGCCGCTACAACAACAACAGCAACAACCCTAAAATGATCAACGTGATGAGCTGAGGTAATTGAGCCAAGACTGTATATGAGAACCCATAACTCAGTTTTTGTGTTGCCGATCTGCGCATGTTCTTTTCTCCCCGGCAACCTGCCGCCGATATCGAACCACTATAGCATATAGCTGCCGATGAAAATGAAAGCAAGGATTTACGACTATTTAGGGTATGAATATGTAGCTTCGTTTTTTGCAGTTCTTATATAAAATGAAGAAACCTAGAAGCATTTTTCCCTCCAGCTTTCTATCCTTAGGGATCAACTCAGTTCTTCCTTCACGCTCGGGTTCTTGAACTTCCTTCTCATGCTCAAAATCTCTGAGGACCTCATCTTTCTTCTTCTTAATTGGCGTAGACACCGCTTACGCGATTATAGCCGAGTTAACAACAGTGCGCCAGTCGTTTCTCCTTTTCGCTACGTGGCTACGTGGAGAAGGACCTGGCTACGCTTGGAATATCCAATTGGACCTCATCTTTACATAACCAAATTTTTGCTGCAATGCTCACAGGAATACAAAATTACATTTTACTACAACAACAACAAAGTACAAAACTATAAAACCAACAACAACAATGTACCAAACTATAAAACCGGTTATATATGAAAGACACAATCGTAAAGGGAGGTACAAACTCGATTTCTTAAGAATTAACGTAAAATATGAAGAACAGTTACATGCACGGCGCTTGCTTTACAAATTGCGAAATTTTTACAGTTGTGCACCAAGGTGCTGAATTCGTAAACATCATAGGTTAAAATGTAATTGTGTAGTTAAATAATGCGATCAGCTACACAAAAAAAAAAAAACAAAAACATACGTGTTGTAATTCTGTTTTGTACTTGTATTTCTTATTACGAATATGCTGCTTAAAACCTTCTTGTGGCCGTGCCATTTCAGCGACGTATGTATGTGCTCTACGCTTACCCCCCTCTTTTATGTTCAGTTGGCGCACAATCTGCCGGGGGCTCTTTGTAACGCCTGAGCGCCTTTGTCTTACAACTATGTACCTATGTATGTCTGTCTGTCTGCCGGTAAGTCTGTCTGTCGGTATGTCTGAAAATTTCTTCTTAGTTAGACCATTGTTGCGTTGTTGCTTAGTTCGGTCGTCGCAAAGGTGAGTTGAGTGCGAAAAGAGAAAGAAGGTTATTGGCCTGTTACGAGTTGTACCTACGAGTACCTACGTGCGCTAATTGCATTCGCCTCAATGGCACCGAACAGCTGAGTGCGATCAAACAACCATACAGCTATGGTTCAGGTGCCCCATAAATATGTATATGTGTGCGTGTAGCGACTCACAGAAGTATGTCTACATAGCCTCTTATATGTAGACTGTGTAGTTATGGGTTCCTGTATCTCGGCAGCTGTTGTCTTGGCTCGTTTTATGTCGCTTTTGGGTTTCTTTTCCTACTATTTTTCCCATTCATTCTTGTCTTGTAACCGAAATTGCGAAATATTCTTAACAGTACTGCTTGTGTCGCAATTCGACATTAAATGGTGTATATTTTGGGTAGACAGTTCATTTTAACTGTCTGACAGCCAGCAATTATGGTAGTTCTGGGAAAGTTCGGAAAATTGGTGCACATTTGGTTGTAAAATGTTATTATTTGAACTGCACAAAGTTAAGTTACTTTAGTTTGGTTATACAGTAGAGGCCCGCTAATCCGGATCAATTAAAACCGGCCCCTATCCGGAATATAAGGGAATCCGGATTACCAAAGACATATCAGAACTATGTACTCGTATTAAGAAAAAATATTTATACATTTCTGTTTGTTTATTATAACAAATAATACACATGTTCCAAAAAAAAACTTAAAACAATAAAGCATAAAAGTGAATGTGGTGAATAATAAATATGTGATCCGGATTAGATAATACGGATAGAGAATGTCGGTCCGGATTACAAGGGACAAAATAGAAATTTTGAATTTTTTAACCCTGTCCGGATTACAGTGGAATCCGGATTAGGCCGTGTCCGGATTCGCGGGCCTCTACTGTAGTGGGTAAAGTAACGAAAGAGTCGCTTTAAGAGGTTATATGCATTATGAGTCTCAAAAAAATGTTTTCGTTATATAATACCCTCCAAAAAGTTCTCTAAGTGTTGATTAGGCAATCAGTTTCAAGATAATAGTGTAATTGTAAGATTTTTTATACTCTCGCAACAATGTTGCTAACGAGAGTATTATAGTTTTGTTCACATAACGGTTGTTTGTAAGTCCTAAAACTAAAAGAGTCAGATATAGGGTTATATATACCAAAGTGATCAGGGCGACGAGTAGAGTCGAAATCCGGATGTCTGTCTATCCGTCCGTCTGTCTGTCCGTCCGTCCGTGCAAGCTGTAACTTGAGTAAAAATTGAGATATCATGATGAAACTTGGTACACGTATTCCTTGGCTCCATAAGAAGGTTAAGTTCGAAGATGGGCAAAATCGGCCCACTGCCACGCCCACAAAATGGCGGAAACCGAAAACCTATAAAGTGTCATAACTAAGCCATAAATAAAGATATTAAAGTGAAATTTGGCACAAAGGATCGCATTAGGGAGGGGCATATTTGGACGCAATTGTTTTGGAAAAGTGGGCGTGGCCCCGCCCCCTACTAAGTTTTTTGTACATATCTCGGAAACTACTATAGCTATGTCAACCAAAGTCTACAGAGTCGTTTCCTTCAGGCATTTCCATGTACAGTTCAAAAATGGAAGAAATCGGATAATAACCACGCCCACCTCCCACACAAAGGTTATGTTCAAAATCACTAAAAGTGCGTTAACCGACTAACAAAAAACGTCAGAAACACTAAATTTTACGGAAGAAGTGGCAGAAGGAGGCTGCACCCAGGCTTTTTTTAAAAATTGAAAATGGGCGTGACGCCGCCCACTTATGGACCAAGAACCATATCTCAGGAGCTACTAGACCGATTTCAATGAAATGCGGTATATAGTATTTTCTTAACACCCTGATGACATGTACGAAATATGGGTGAAATCGGTACGCAACCACGCCTTCTTCCAATATAACGCTTTTTTGAATTCCATCTGATGCCTTCTCTGTATAATACGAGTATAAACATTAGGAACCAATGATGATAGCGGAATAAAACTTTACAAAAATACGGTATTTGAAAAATATGTAAATGACGTATTATGAAATCTCGATTATCACTTTACCATGCAAGAGTATAAAATGTTCGGTGACACCCGAACTTAGCCCTTCCTTACTTGTTAACTTAGTCTTTCTAGTCCCAAAACTCGAAAAACACGTTTTTCTCGAAACACTGTTTTCAGATTTTATGAGGTGCTTTCTCATTACCGATAGAATTTTCACACGACTATCTTAGATATATTTGTCATGAAGTGGTCGAAGGAAAAATAATTTTGAGTTTTTCTCGAAACACTATTTTCAGATTTGGTGATGAGATTTCTCGAAAGCAGCTGGACTAATCGACTTGAAATTTTCACACGACTATTTTAGATATATTTGTCATGAAATAGTCGAAGGAATAAGAATTTTGAGTTTTTCTCGAAACACTGTTTTCAGATTTAGTGAGAAGGTTTCTCGGTAATGGCTGGATAGATCGACTTGACATTTTCAGAGGACTAGCTTAGATATGTACATACATATATTTGTCATGAAATGGTCGAAGGAATAAGAATTTTGAGTTTATCTCGAAACACTATTTTCAGATTTGTTGCGGAGATTTCTCGGTAACGTCTAGACCGATCGACTTGAAATTTTCACGCGACTATCTTAGAAAGCCTCCCGGCGATTCGGATAGAAAATGTCATAGAATCTTTCTGATAAAAAAAATGTGTAATTTTGGCTTTTCAGCACTTTTTCGAAGACATACTCATACTAATCATTAAAATCATGAACCTAGAATTGGCTATACGAATTTGCATAGCCGCAAGCAACTTCCTTCGCGTTCGTTTACACAACATGCCACTGCGAACTCACCCCATCTTCGCGAAACACTGGATGGCCGGCCGGCCGTCTCTTAATTTTCCACTTCCTGAGTGGCGGATTTGTTTTTATTGAAAAGTAACGTATATTCGCCACTTAACATGCAAACGCATTCCACAAATCAACACTGCAGAATTTAACGTGGACAAAAGAAAAAAAAAACAACAAAAACAGCAGAAACAAAAAATGCAAACTAATAAGAAGAAAATGTGAGGTTATATGTACATACATACGTAGTGAGTCTGAGAGCTGTGGCAACTGACGTGCGCTGATAGTAAAATAACGCAGAAAAGTGAAATAATCGCAGCGGCAAAGCAAAATTTAAGTAAAATATAAAAGAAAACAGCTGAAAAGTGGTTAAGAATCCATAAGCGCACAAGCAAACGACCTTCACAGTCATTGGACGCGGAATTGCAGACTCCAAAACAGGCAAATCAGCGCCTAGCAAACACAATAACAACAACGAATAATGTTATGCAGGCAGCAACAGCTAGCAACAGAAGACAAGCAGGCAGGCAGGCAAGCAACTAGACACAATCAGTGCAGCGTCAGTTTGTATGTATTTATGTATGTGGCAGCATTCAGCAGCGCGGCTAATCTGGAAAAGTGACGGGAAGAAGTTGCTGGTGCAGAAAAACAACAAAAAAAATATGGTATATAAAATTTATAAATAAGAAGAAGCGGCAAACGGCAGAGTTATGCAGAAGTTTCGCCGATATGCTGTTGCTGCTTTGGTGACTTCGCTTGTTGTGAGGGAACTGCTGATAGGCACGCAAAATTGACTCGTACAAAAACAAAAGCAAACTGCGGTAGAAACACAACTTTTTCACAAGAAAGGCGGAAAGAAATTAGTATGGATGTATGTATGTATTGTTATAGAAAAAGAAAAGATATGCGAGGTAAATGTAAAGGTGCTGCACAAAAGGTACGGCGAGTGATTGCGGGTAAGAGTTGAAACACGGGGTGCAAGTAGTGAACAGCAAAAAAGTAGTGGAATCGGCGTAGCAAAAATTGTAAGGAACGCGTAGAAGAATATGCTGTTGTCGCTTTTTTTTTAATAAACTACAACACTAACAACGATGGGGAAGTTATCAGAACTGCAAAAAAATTTGCAAAAAAAATTTTAATAAGTGAGGAGAGACAATACAAAATACATACATATATGAAAAAGAGAGGTAATATAACATATAAAGTACGGGGAGCACCTTTAATCGAAAGTTGCAATTGGTAAAAACTTAAAGAAAAAGTAAAATATCTTGCAAAACGCTGACGTAGGAAGCGCAAAACGTCAACGAACATTCAACGATACTCATCAAACGACGACGTTTCGGAATTTCTGAATGGAAAGCGATGGCAGCAAGAAAAGCGAGAACATACCCCGGAACATTAACGAAATTTTTCAGCCAAAAGTCAATGGCATGGCCGATGAAATTCTGCAGGTGGCAATAACCTGATAAATGAGCGCGTAAATTTTCATTAAATGGCGATTAATTAAAAACACGTTTCTTTATTGAAGAATATAAGGCAAGCTACATGCTATAGCGGTCCGATGTAAACAATTTGTTCGGAGATTACAGCTTTGCCTTGAACAATATTATATGCCAAATTTAATGAAAATGTCGTACCAAATGAAAAAGGTTTCCATACAAGAACTTGATTTTGAACGATAAGTTTGTATGACAGCTATATGCTATAGTGGTCTGATCTAAACCATTTGTTTGGAGATTAAAGATATGCTTTAGACAGTAAACCATACCAAATTTCGTAAAGATATTTTTTCAAATAAAAAAGTTTTCCATACTAAGACTGCGACTGATCAGTTTGTATAAAAGCTATATGTTATAGTGGTCCGATCTAAACAATTTGTTCGGAGATTAAAGCTTTGTCTTGCACAATAATCTCTGCCAAATTTCGAGAAGATAGCTTGCAAAAAAAAAGTTTTCCATACGAGGTCTAAATTTTGACTGATCAGTTTGTATGACAGCTACTCCTTGGAGAGAAAAGTACGTGTGCAAAATTTCAGATTGATACCACAAAAACTGAGTGTTATTTCAAGTATTCACCGATGGACAAGGCTAATCGGCTCAGCCCTTCAGGCTAATCATGTATACATATTTATATTTTATAAGGTCTCTAACGTTTCCATCTGGATAGTGGCAAACTTAATACTATACGCTGTTTAGGTTATAAAATTGCAGGGAAATGTATAAAAGAAAAGTAAATAAGGAAGTAAACCATATCGAGTAGTCAAACCCTTACTCCGACAATAATACGAATATGTGATATGAGTAATCAGAGGAGTGCATGCAGTTTCACGAAAGCAAAAGGCAAACAAACAAACATAGATATGAGCAGCTGGTCAGCTGCACTGACAGAAAACGACCAGACCGGAGATTTACATAAATGCAAAGCAAACAAAAACTGCCACTGCCACATACTGCGAGGCAAGAAAGGAAGTTTATGACAGAATATGAAAATTGCATCGCATACATATTTATGTATGTAAGTTGCGCTAATGTATGTTGGTAAGAACATGTGCAAATATTTATGCAAATCGAGAACAGAAAGTTACGCCGAACTCAGTTACAGCAGCAGATCAGCCGAACAACAACGACAAGTCAACGACGAGTAACTAGTAAATAAAAACTAATGAGGAACGAAATATGCAAATTTTTGCAGCAAAATAAATATAAGTACATATAAAACATGGCAAATAACATACAGCTGATGTGATAAAAACGAAAACCAACAGATTGCGAAGACTTTAGAGAAGACATCGCTTTCAACACAATCATGGCAAACAGCAAGAATTGCAAAGCTCACAAAGAACGATAAATGACAGATAACTGGTCGTTAAGCAAAAGGGCAAGTTACAGTTTAGGTGTGAATTAACTCAATTTCTTTACTAATTCGGCTTAGTGCGAAAGATTGTGTGTGTATAAATGAAATACAAAAGAAGCTACAAAGAAATTAAAAAATTAAATAAAAAGAGACAGCGAAAAAAATATAAAAATATTTCAAAAGTATTAAAACAACACAAAAAAGTGGCTTGTTTTGCAGTTGTCCGCGCTCGTTCGGGCACTGGTTGAGCCGGGTCTGGTTTGCTGTACTGGTCTTGTTGCTTTGCAGCTAGCTGCAGCGAATTGTTGTTGTCGCTTTCAAGTTGGACTGGCAGTTATTGCTGCTGCCGGTGCTGTTGTTGCTTCTGCTGCTAACGACGTTGTCTGACCAGCTCGAGTGACGCTGGCAGCAGACCGCATGGACTTGTAGCCGGCGCGGCGCAATGCACAGTACACTCTTAAACTGGACTGCAGTTTCATTTTACGACTTTCTTTTAAATGTTATTGTTGTTGTTGCCGATGCCATTGTTGGATTTTTTTCTTATTTTCTTGCTTTTGCTTGCTTCAGTTTTCGCTTTTGGCAGCCGAAATCCGACATCAGCCATTGAATGTCTCTACCTTTACTTTGCAGCTTCTTTGTTATAGCAGGTTTTTTTGTCAAGGCATTAGAAGAAATTGTTGCCGACTAGACAGTTTATAGATTTTAGAATTGAAATTAATATTTTAAATGGTTTGAATTGTATTTTTGTGGCCTCAATACACGGGGAAAATAAGAAGACCATATAAAAGCGGCATTAGCAAATCGGTGTTAGGTTCGATTGATGGCATTTGAAGGTCATTCAGTAGAGATTCTAGTCCCGGCGGACACACGTGTAATGTATGAAAGGTATTAGGTGTAGTAATATTTTCTTGAGATGATGATAATTATTCATAATTTAGTCAAGTCAACAGAAGGATACATCTATTTTAGAGGTTATATTCACTTATGAACTTCAAAAATTAGATTTTGTTGCATATCTATGGAATGTACATGTATTTGAAAATATATCCAAATATTTTAAATTGATCCGGCAAATAATTTCGGTGACATGAGCATATTTATAAGAACTTTTTAACTTAATTTAATCGGCTCCCAAAACTTTAAACGCGTTTTTCCGGAAATTCTGTGTTCTATGAAAATTATTATGTTTACACAGCATCGAAAGTCGATAAATTATCGAACACTACAAACCATACCAAAGTATAAGGTTTTGTAATGGATTTCAACCCTTCGAAAATTACATTATTTTTAAACATTATATACAGATTTTTTAATTTTGTATCTAAAACATAACCGAGTTTCATAAAAAGTCGCTTAAACTAACCTTTAACGAACACGAATAGTAGGTTGTGCATTTCATTCTTAGTGTCTATAATGTAACTTGTCAAAGCGGTTACCAAGCTTGGCTTAATTAGAAAATATGATAGCAATGCCCACAGTCGAAACGAAGTAGCTATGTTAACACGCACTCGCCAATCGACAACACGTCACTCACCGCGCTTGTATTGGCCACAAGTGGTGGCATTGACTTCCTGTTGTCAGCAATTTGTAATATTCTGTCGTGCGGTTCTTAATTTCATTTATGAAATTTAATGCATTTTGACAAATATGTGGTATGTGCTGTTATTTTATTTATGCATAAACTCATTAAAAATGTAAATTGCAGCTGAAGTGTTGTATAGCCAGATTAACAGAAATGTAATTATTATTTTATGCGTGCATAACATGGCACTGTAAAACATTTGTGGGTTGAAAAGCTGAGGTTTTTACTAACAGTGCCGCTGACTTGAAAACTGTTAAATTCACGTTTCGGTTAGAAAAATTTGGAAATAACAAAAAATAATAAAACTATACCTCGAAATTATTTACCGAATCAACTTCAAATATTTTCAAAAATATGTACGTTTGACACACAAAAGAATTTTTTTTATTATATCTTCTATAATAAAGTCTATACTCTGGACTTTTCACTTTTGTCTCTATTTGTTAGTATTTATATGGAATATCGTATAACGCAAAAATATGTAATAACAATGCAGGCAAAGTTTGTATTTGCATGCCCATTATCTCATGCTGATAAAATTCCAACGACTCGTAAATACTAGAGCTTAGCTGCTTTACAGTTGACAGCGAAGATGCAAAAGCGAGGTACACATATGAATTTATATACTTATATCTACCTATGTACATGTATGTATATACATATGTATGTACGTATATAACAAAACATATGTACATATGTATGTATGTACATACGTGCCCGAAGTTTGAAGCTACAGTAAGGGCACAGAATAAAGTGTGTGGAAACAACGTAAAAACCCAAAATGTCAAACAAATTTACAAGTAAACAAACAGAAAACAGCAACAATGCAAAACCAGCTGTTAACACTTTTTTGTTAGAGCTACTAATTTGCGTGATCTATATAAATTAAACTAATATCGGCTAAGAATGCATACCACAGACATCATATAAAAGAAAATGCTAGTCTACATTTTTATTTAATTTAAAAATATATTTTTATTATATTTGTATGAGGAACATTGGCTGCTAATTTTATCTGTTGCGCAGAAAACAAATTCTGCAAATAAAAACGCAAAAGTAGTTTAATAAAAAAGAATAAAAAGTAAAATACCAACCGTTAAGTACAATTATAATACCACTAGAGAAGTGATATTAAAAATGATGATAAAGCAATTGAAACACTCTAAGTTACTTTTGCATACTTTATTTATACATACATATGTATATGCATGTTATGTACATATGTAAGTATGTATGTACATATGTACATAGGTTTACAGTAACAAATATGTACAATAACTGCTGGCTAAAGGTATTTGACTGTTTCACTAGAATGTGACTGTGCTAAACTAACAGCTTCAGTCAGCAATGGCACTACAATAACAAAACAAAAAACATGGTCGCCAGCTACCGAACAACAACTTGCAAAAAATTGCTAACAAAGCAAAATTAAATCGCATATAAAAAGAATTACGGCAATTTGATTTGTCCAACTGACTAACAGTTTGCTTGGCTAAATGAATGGATGCTTTGCTATGCGGACGTTGATTGCCAGCAGTAAGGTTGGTAAGGCTAGGTATTAAAAGAGCTTAGTGTGCTAACCAGTTATAGCACATACAATCATACATGCATACATACAAATGTACGAAGGTTCATACATTCCTAATATGCTTCCAATAATGTTCCTCTAGCTACTACAAATGTGTGTAAATGCGAAATCGTTGTTTACTCTTGTGGTAAGAGGCAGCGAAAAATTTGCTGCTAATTGTTATCTTTAGCGTTTTTCAGTTTGATTTAAATTTAGCAATGACGGAATTTATTAAAAATTTTATGATACCGGTTTTTAAATTTGAAATACCGTTCTTTTTTGTATTGGAGCAAAAACTTGGTCAACAACTTTATTTGCTTTATTTTGTACTTGATACACTTTTTGGAAACTACTACAAATGTAGCATACCACAGATACATCCATATGTATATTTTTGAAATATAACAAGTACCGTAATTTTAAAATAAAGAATCATAATTTGATTTTTCAAAGGCGGGTTTTCATAACATAAGCAAACACACGTGAGAAATACTCCTACGAAAGCAACTTAACATTTTTTTGCGCACATTAAGTAAAAAAAATATTTCGAAATTTCATTACTGTATTGAATTCACAGACAAATCACAATTACGAAAAGATTACAAAACAACCACGCGCATGCTCACCTGGCAAATGGTGTTTGTTCCAATTCGTATATTTCATTAATATCGTCCGCAACCAGCAGCTCTTTTAGCCGATCCTCATTGATGTCCAAGAGGCCATCACCAATTGGGAAAATACCTTCCGTAAACATTTTGTTTACTTGTCGTTCAATGTTAAAATTACAAAAATTTTTTAACTATTTTTTAAATCACAGCGAAGTGAAACTTCACAGTAAATACGAAAAATTGCTATGCAAATATAAGAAATTTCGATTAAACTTTACACTATTTAGCAAGATTTTTGAAAAATTTATTCGCTGCGCGCACGCGTACACTAAATTATTTTTATATTTCCAAGTAGGTAATATTTTTTTTATTTACGTTGATTTTAGGCAAAACTAATTGATGTAGCAATAACAACTTTAGAGCCGACACTATTTTACATGTATTTAAATTAAATCATTTATTTTTGGGATATGAGGGAGTTATTTTCCAAGAATTAAACACAGCGAGTACACAATGTAAATTTCTTATTTATTTATATTTTTATATTTGTTGGAATGAATCAGCGATGTGTGAATTTCGTTGGTTTTCCACTACACACTGCTATTTCACAAAACACACAAATTGTATTGTAATTTAACGAAAGCAAACTTGTTTCAAATTTGCTATTCTGGTCTTAAATTATTCTTCAGCTTCACTGATATGTTTCCTCACTGTTTTATGTACGTATACTATATTTTTCGTTGTCTACCAGTTACGTTTTATTTCGCATCCAATTTAACCACTTCTTCTTTTGCTCTACTACATCTTCTACTTTTTACAGCTTTCGTTTTCCATTCGTTTGTTCGTACGTTCGTTTCTACACTTGGTACGTTCGTGGGTTAACTCAACATTTTTTGAGTTTCAGCTAACTACCTTCATAAATGGAATTTTGTCTCCACCACAATTAGAATGGGTTCTATGCACAAACTTAAACACAAAACCTTCCTTCGATTTGGAAATAGTCAAAATATTTTATTACACACTTAGAATATGGTTAAGGAAATCGTTGTCGTAATTGTTAACAGCAGGGAGTGAAGTTGCAACTTATTACAATTTTCTTCTTTGCTCGTTCTCCTTTTTTTCGTTTCACAAACAACGTAACGCGACGAAAGGCGGGCGAGCGAACGAATGAGCAAGCAAACGGAGTTTTTTTTAATCAGAATGTGATTTCTCAAATTAACACCACGATTATATTGAAACTTTACCAATTCAATCGGTTTACTCCACTTCAAATAACAATTAATTCACTTCTTCACCAAACCGATAGTTTTTTAATCCCGAAAAACTTAATATCAGATTTAGATTTAAGAAAACATGTTTCGTGCAACGTCCGCTTTCTGCAATCATTCCACCTTTCACGTACAAAGAGCGATTTTCGAATGCCTCAACATTTTTCTCTTCATGTTTAGGAGCGCCATTTCGCTGACAGCTGCAGATTCTTGCGGTGTTGCCAACCAATTAGAGTTGCATTTGTTGATTGAGACATTTTCAAATACTGTGTGGAAATTAAGACACAAGCGAGTGGCAACTATGGCTTACTATTGGAAGAGCCAATTGAGCGGAAAGATGGTAAGTAAATATTGTTTACAAAATGAAAATATCAATTTTATTGGAAAAATATAATAGTAATTTCTCTAATAACGAAACTCAACAACTTTTTTAATATATAAACTGCGTGAAGTGTAAATCAATAGCAATTTGAATCCCACTTTGACAAGCTGCGAAAATTCGTGGTTCAAAACCGATTGGTAACGCTAAGCCATGTTTATTGAGCTTATTGGTTGACATTTCCGCAGTCAAATGAAAATTGACAATTCGAGTAATATTTATGAAGTTCCGGTAATTTAATTTCGCGCCGGATACCAATTGTATTGCAAAGGAACAAATTTTCATTTTATTGTATGAATAATTGATATCGACGTGTGTATATATTATATTGAATTAACTAATTTGGTTTGGACAAAGTTTATAAGTACGAATTTTAGAACAAGTTAGTTCTTTGATAGATGGATGGATGGATGATAGATGGTATCAGATTCTTTTTTACATTGAATTTTGCTGCTAATATTGCTGCTGAAAGTCGAGCTTCCTTCTATGGCAGTAATTCGATTACATTTAGTTCACCATGGATGGCCCGAGCTTTTTCAAGAATGTCTATCCGTGACACAGCGTTAAAGTAAGTGTCGCCAAGTAAGTTGACTAATAAATCTACCTACATTTATTTGTATATTCCTAAAGCAAATCTAAAAAAAATAATACTAAAAATATCTTTATGTTTTCAACACTTTACCTATAGCCAAAAATAAGTGCATATAATAAAAATCGGTAATGAATGCATAAATTCTGAAATGACTAATAAAAGCAAGCAATTGAGATATATCATCGCGCAATAATACAGCTAATTGTGTACTAATTTTACATCTGAAATATTTTCCGCTTGAAAATTCAAATTTGTTAGTGCATTACATTAGAGCGGACGCGCATTGGAAGTGCGTGCTCGTTCGTACGCGCCGATACTTGTGTGTGCGGGATATGCAAGAATGCGAATATGCACGCTGATTTTAAAAATAATCCGCAGTATTTTTATACACATATAACGTATCTGCAATTGAAGCGCCGATAGAGGCGAAGTGCAAAAACCCCAAATGGATTTACGCGATCTTTAATTTTCAACACAAACAACTCAATCGAACGAGAGCGTGCGCAGCTAGCGGCTAAGTGGCGTGGATGTCTAGTGGCAGCTGGCTATGTTGCACAAACGGATATACTGATGCTGCTAGGTAAGTGAATGAGCACACAGGGCGCGTTTTAGTGAATGTGCGCTAAATTCCACATTCCACCAAATGTTGACGTACCTAAATTCCCAATACACAGCAAATGAATACAATAAGGTACACATGTATGTAACTGTGGGTATATGCGTTTAGAAAGACTGTTTATTAACTTTATTTTGCAAATTTGTGAACTTGTGTCGTGCTCTTTTATTAAAAAAAACGTATTTTTTATATTATTCTTTACCCCAAGATTTTCAATTAAAAGTTAATAATAGAGTAAACACAGGTGAGCATTTTTTTCACGAAATAATCCCGGCTGAAAAGTGAAAATAGAAAGAGTTATGCCTTAGAAAGTTGTAAAAGTCCACTGTATTAATCTTTATATGTATATTTTTTTCGTTATATGAGTGCAGTACGGTATTCTCTATATTGTTTTAATGGCCTTACATAGCTTTAATGAGATTTCAAAACCGGGAGTAACGCTATATCCTTCTTCACCAAACGTTTTAGATTCGAGGGTTTAGTCCATTATAATGTCACTTATCCTCGGAGTTTTTTGTTCCATAAAAAATTTCCAAATTATTTTGGGATTTTAATGTGAAGACTTCATTCACCCACGACAGCTCGACCAAGGGCCATTTTCCGGTGCTCTAATCCTGTTGGCTACGAAAACTTGATACTAAAAATCATGCGTGGTTGCTGTCAAAGAATTCCTAAAATCTCGCATAGCAAGTTCATGTTTCAAATAGCCAAACCAATCGCAAAGTTCAATGTTCGATGCTAAATTTATTCGAAAATAGAAATTCTTTAGCGTTTCCCTTTCTATTTCGACTGCTCAAGTAAGGAAGTAAAGTCTTGGCAGTTTTTCAAGTGTAAAAGATCACAGCTGCGCTTTCCATTGTTGACCCCACGCATTGTTATCAAAACAATACCCTCACAGGAAAAACGTTTTCAGTAATCAGTCCGCGGTTCCGCTGCCAAATGCCAACTAGTTTGTTGAACTTAATCGTTAAGTGAGTGGCGGCGGTGTCTAAAAGCTGCGTCTGCATCATTCTCATTAGTCGCATTTGCTATTTACGATTAGATATTTTCTGAGTGTTTAACAACAAACACAACGTCGGCGCATTCCTTTGTACCGCCGGCGTCGTCGTCATCATCTTCGCCTTCGTTGTTGTCGTCGTCGTCGTCGGCGCACCTGCTAAAAATAAGTCCAACGCCAAATGACTTAACTTTGGCAATGTTGATCCAAAAACGTGGTGCATTCTTGCCAAAACTATGGACGGCGCGCGTCGCAAGATCACACATATCACTTATAAATATGTATGCAGGTGTGTTGCATGTATGTATGAGTGCGTGTAGTTAATGTATTTGCATTTTGCTTTTGAATTTGTTGATGACAATCATAAGCGCCTAAACACAGTTGAAGTGCAGGAATGCAGGCAGCAGCAACGGATACTAATGCTTGAGCGCCTTAAAATAGACGCATTTCCCCCCAAGTTTATTTATTTATTTTTTCCCTTAACCCAAAACAACAACAGAAAATACGTGCCATCGGCGCTAGTACACCCACCCCTGCAATCACTGTGCCCTCCACTTTCGCTACGGAATTCTTCAGCGAGCCGGATCGCAATAACTCATAGCTGGCGCCGGCACCAATATTGGGAACACCACATTGTTGACATGGCGACGACAATGTAGTAGAGTGACGTCGTAACTTTGGAAAGCTTTTTTCTTTGAGAATTATAGTAATATGTTGGCATGTTGTTGCTGCTTGAGCGTCATACTAATTGATCCATCCTACTATATTTGCTTAAGACAGCCTATTAATTTAGTCAGATAACAAATTAATTATTAATTATCGGATATTATGGACACTATCTTACCTTTTTATACCAAAAAAAAAGAGTCACGATTGATTTGTAAAGCTACAGTGTTGATAACTGTAAAATAATCGTAATTGAAGGGACTTTTTGTTCCATTTTTTTTTGTTTTTTTTTTATATAGAAAATGTTGATTTATAAAGTTAAGTCACTTAAAAGTTATATTTATCAACTGGAGAAGTGCTATATATACAAGAGAAACCCCAAATAACCAATTATATTGAAAACAGTTCTCTAACTTAACCTCACATTCTAAGATAATAACATCAGATCATTGTAAACCACGTAGCAATTCTACTCGGTGTCAACATGAGATGTTTTGAAGTTGTTCCCACTAAACTTTGAAAACATTTTTTCTCGATGATAGTCACCATATCAACTTGTGGGAGTTATGTAATGGGCATGACATTCCTCAAAGGGCGATAGAACTAGGCCGGCACGAACCGTATTCATTTAAGTACGTACATATGTATATCTATTTTCCAGATTAGCCCTTTCATAACACTGAGATATTTCTGAGTATAGTTATTACAGAATTTCCTTTCAAGGCTCATTTCATGGTTTGCATTCCCGAAATGTAGACGAATTCATAAAATTATTTGGAATATCTACATACTTATGTATGTATATACATAAATTCAAAAATCGCAATACGAAAAGTTATGTTGGTGATAATTTAGTGGCGTCCAAGTATGCTCTTTTCGCAATCTTACGGCCACATTAAAAGTGTTTTATAGCCATAGGCATCTAATGCATTAGATATATAAGTATACTAGTGTGTGCATGAGCACTTTTGCATATTCTTCAGTGAAGATTTACGAGATGCTTGAGAATCTTGTCGCCGCATATTTACGATTTATTTAGCACGCAGTCCCTTGGGATTTGGCATTTCTATGCGCCAAGCAATTATTTGGCGCGACTTCCCTTGCATATTTGTGCTAAATACTTAACTGCAATTTTTGATTTTATTTTTGTTTTTGTGAATGTTCGCTTGTGAATGCATTAAGGAAAAAATAATAAATATGAAGGCAATTAGAAATTATTATATTAATGCACTTATGGTATGTAAATTAATGAATTCACATATACTAAAATTTTAAATATTTGTTTGACATCAATTCGAAACGTAAATAAACATATTTAAATGGTGTTGCCAACTATTATTATTTGTAGTTTAGTTTATCTGAAGAAGCTTAATGTTTTTAAGCAACTTTTGAATTATGCAAGTCCTATAAAAAGTCCATAAAAATGCTAAATTGTAACAAGTGTTCTAAAAACTAAAATAGCGGTACAATAGCACTAGTCATGCAAATCAGTGTAGCCAAAGAGATTTTTTGACGGCTAAACGAACTCTCATCACTTGCGATAATTTCTTAAATCATTTATAGAAATAATATTTATGCAAACAAAGTTATTATTTTATTTTTTTTATTATTTCACATACAATTAAGTAATTTTGATAACTAAAAATGTGCATATTTTATTTTTTACAATTTGTGTATAAATTTATTACATATAAATTTTAAAATTTTCTTTGTTGTTTGGTATAATTTTCATAAAAAGTCACATATTTATGTGTATGTATACTAATATTCCGTATTTGTTGCTATATTCAATTGATAACTACAAACAAATTTGTTTCCTTTTCATATCATGAAAATGTTTAATGGACAATTTGTTTTTGTAGCTTAACAGCCAGTCAAGAAAACTGTATTTTTTTTGTTGGAAAGTATAACTCAAGTAATTAATAGCACAACGAATCTTAAAACAAAATTTAATTGACATAGGGTTGGTTATTTTATTTATAAATAGCTAATAACGGTAAATGTGTGAAAAGTGCTTAATACATATATAACATTTCAACGCCTCTATGAATTATAAAGAAACCGCTAAGTGTAATTAAAGTAAGTTCTAAATAAAAATAATATTTTTTTTACTCATATAACAATTACAAAATGACTTCATAGCAATAACTTATGGTACATATATAATATTATTTTTGTATATGACTTTCACACATCGATAATATTCAAAAATTGTTTTTGTAAAATTGTGTTTCGAATATTCCTTTTTTTGTTTTTGTAAAACTACATATTAATTCGGGTAATTTTATTAAAATTCAATTAACGTACATATCTAAATGTATGTTTGTAATAGTACTACCTAGCGCGCTTATGTAAATATATTCAGAAAATTGTAGATATTTTACATATACATACATACATATCTACAAGTGTAGTTTATACAATAGAAACCGTTTTAATGTATATTTTTTGAACAATTCCTTGCCATTTAAATACAACGTATGCACTTACTTTGCACATAGATAATATATTTAAATCAAAATATATTTTCTTTTGCTAACTATTTTGTAGTTGTTGAATATTTAAGTAACAAAAATAAAATTTTCTATTGGAATATGCTATTGGATTGCGTACAACAACAAAAATATGCATGTAGCGCTCTACTATTCAGTTTATTGCTGCAAATGTGTAAATATGTATAATAACAAGCTTATATGTTTGTGATAAAAATAACAACAAATCTATCATTGCATAGCCACCTTTAGGGGAAATTGAATTCCATCTTCTATTTTAATCGATTTGCAAATTTCAAGTGATTATATTAAACAATGACAAAGGAAAACAAAAAATAATAACCGTTACCTTTTTAAATCATGGTTACTTGTGCTTTGGTATACATTTTAAATGCATGCGTCTGATATCATACATATAAATAATAAATTTTAATAAAAATTTTAGAGGGTTGAAAAAAAAAAAACAAATTTGTAAATAAATTAACGAAATTTCCGTACTGTAGAGTTCTTCTTGCGCAGAACTTAATAATTTCGTTTTCAAACGAAAATGTGCGCATTTTGTAGATAATAGAAAAAATGCGGTTTATAGTGTAAACTTATGTGAATAAATAACACGCTAACAGACAACAAGATACGAAACGGTACGTCGCATTGTGTGGTCTTACGAAGTGGTATGTGTACAACAACTAAATATCCAACAAACAATTCGCTTCGGATTTAACCTTTTCATCCGTTACAACACCACACATATTCGCGCAGTTCACATTCTTGTCAAATTGTTACAGAAACTTGCGATAATTTCTTAAATCACCTTGTTCATCGTTCACATTCACACCCGTTAAATCACCCATTACACCAACTAGCGCTGCAGCACTCTCGAAGGACGGTGGTTCACTATTCAAACCCGGGCTGGGTGGATCACAGATATTTGAAGTGTTGGCTTTTGTGCGGCGTCGGCCTCGTGTGCCGCCAGTGCCACGCGGTTTTCGACCACTGCTAGTTGTCGAGGTCGATGTAGCTGTAATATCACCGGTTAAGCTACTGCTGTTACAATCGTTTATATCGAATGTGGAGAGTGAGGCATCAGATAAAGCTGCAGTAGCAGCGGCGGCAGCAGCTGACGTGCGCCCACGTTGACCGCGACGACGGCCAGCACCACCACCGCCCTCAGCGGTAGCTGTGGAGGCACGTTTAGATGGACGGCGTTTTCGTCGCTTTTTGCTGCCATAACGGGGATCATAATCAAATTCGTCATCGGCAGGCGATTTGGGCTCTTCTATTGCGTCTAACTCATTCATTTCAATGTCATCATAAAACCATTCTTTCGACATGTCCTCCTTAATAGCTTGTGTCTGTTGTTGTTGTTGCATAACAAGTTGCTGACTATCTTTACTATCGGATGTATCGCCACCAGCGGCGCCCAATGATAACGATTCATCAAGCAGTGTGCCATTTATATCAGAATCGAGCGTCGACGCAATACTGGAACTGACTAATGGCGATGCTGTGCCAGTAACTGAAAGTGCTTCATGCTCCTTGCGCAAGGCTTGAAATGGCCGATCGGGAAACCTATAACGTTATCGATATACATATATTATTGAAAATATGTGAAGATATTATGATAACTGTGAAACACAGAGCTCATGCTCTGCTTCTGCAAGTTATCACTTACCTATACATTTTATTTAGATACTGTCGCCGGCTTTTACGCCAACGTGTTGACGGATATGTATATATTTGCCCTTGACGAAAGCCCGGCATTCGTTGCCCTTTGTCCATAAATAGATGTGAATGACTTTGGGCAACGCGAGTTTGTGGATCGAAAAATGGTAAGCGGAGGCGCCGTTCTAAGCACAAACGCGTGTTAAAATTAGCACTGAACTCAATTGTTTCACGATACGAGACATCTTTGAAGAAATTTTCGATTTTATTCAAATTGGGTGCCGAACCAATTTGTATATCCACGGCTGAAGTCATGTTTATTCTGCTTGGCATGCACCACCCCCAAGCCTCCGAGTACAACAGTGATTTTAGTAATTTAAATAGCTAAAACGATTGCTTTTCCAAAAAGCCATGCAAGATATTGCAGCAGCAACTGTTGCTGTATATGAGTTGGCTGTTGCTGTGTCGTCAGAATAAAAATTATGTTCTTATCTCTATTTATGAACTTCCGCTTTGGTTTTCAAATTCTCATTAAGCCAGATAGTATATTTAGGATATAAATGCTAATATATTTTTAGTGCGCCTAGCACATTTATATCCATCTTATTAAGAATATATTTACTAAATTTAGATTTGTGTAGATATTATCGAACTGATATTGCGAAAAATTTAATTTTTATAATTCTTTCTATTATTCTTGCTTTCACCTCTTCTCATTACTAATCCTGATATTCCTTTTTCGTCAACTTTCGCCATTTCCGTTTTGATATGACATTTCCATACGGCAAGTGATGTGTTGGCCGAAGTATCGATAAATAACGATAAAATGCATTTTGATATAAATTTTATTCATAATTGAACGTAATCATAATGTGAGGACGTGATTTGAAGCTGTCTAAAAAACTGGCTGAGGTTCGTAATGGAAACGTTGTATTCATAAAATGTGTCCCGTTATGGGAGATGTCTGGCTACGAGGGCTGTCGGTAATGGAGAAATGGTTTTCAAGAGAAATGGAGCCCCGGAATACTGGCAGATTACTGTTGTAGACTTAAAAAACATCTCCCAGGAGCCAAATATTCATAGTTTTCTACATTAAGCAATAGTTTCTTTAAATGTGGTTGTACTTTTTAAGAATATGTATGTTTATAACTTTTATTTTTCATTTCCACGTCAGCCGGATCCACGGAACCGGAACCGACACTGAATTTTATTCGATTAAAGGCTATCAACTCGGTAGCATTTTACTTTTTTATTGTTGTTTTAGCGGTTACCTAGTTCCCGTTAAGGTGATAGGGTTGAAATAAGTTGCCATCGAGATCATCCAACGGTAGGCCCAGGAAACGTGCTGTTTCGACGGGGGCGGACCATAGGCAGAGTGGTGTTAGATGTGTAGGTTTACCTAGGTATGCAAAGAGGTGGTTAGAGTCATGCGAGGACTTGTTGCATGCTGGACATATGTTTGTTATCCTAGGGTCGATTCTGAATAAGTAGGATATTAACCTGTTACAGTATCCAGAACAAAGTAGCGCAAGGTTCACTCTCGATTCTCGCGGCAACTTGAGCTCTTCGTCTGCAATGGGTGTTGGTTTGACTGCAAGTACAATTTCCACGACAGCCGGTTCTAGGTTACCGGAATTGACCTGGATTATAACCGACCAAGGGCTGTTTTTTCGGAGATCTAACCTCGTTTGGTTCGGAAGTTTTAGATTATACTTTTTTCGAAGTTGTTGTCGAGTGTAAGAAATAACACAAGTCTTGCAGTTTTTTATTAAAACAAAACATTTTTATTTTACCTTACATTTGAAATCATAAAACGTTCCGTTTCCTCGTCATAATAATAATATTAATGTCTGTATAATATTTTTTGATGCATATATTAATATTTATGTTGTATTTATTTTATATAACTATATCTGCAAGTAACTAATTTTATATATATATATATATATATATTTATATATATATTTGCTTTAATATATATAATTATATATATTAACTATATTTCATCATTTTATACTTTTATTTATGCAATTCACTTCATACTTATTTGCATGCTCCTTACTTACAGCCCGTACACTGCTCTTAAATATAAAGCAATATTATTAATATTTATAAATTTTAAGTACTTCAGCGCTTTTTAATTGTTTACGCTTATGCTAATTGAGGAAAAACGTAATAAAATTAAATAAAAAGAAAAATAAGCAAAAGCAAATTAGCAAAATCAAGCAATCAGTGGAAATAGTTGCTAAAATAATTTATTTAAATATATAAATTGGTTATCAATAAAGCCGCCGGTTTTCGATACATAAGATAGAATAAAAAATAAAGTAGCTCGGCTTTTACGGACCTTAAATACAGTTGTTAGTAGTTTATATTCAATTATAAAACTTTCCAAGCAAAGGCTTGTTGCAAAAGGTTCAATAAAATATTAATAATAAAAACATTTCCAGTTAAAGTTCGTTTTCTTTTCGTTTTTTGCTTAAAATACCAAAGTAGCGCAAACATATCTATACAATTTAGGCGAATAACAATAAATTTTCATCAACAAAAACTTTGCGAATTCTAACAGAATAGGACGAAGCACACCGACATCAGCAATATAAGCATTATTTTCATTCTTTTTCACAATAAAACACACAGCAATGTGGTCAATTAAATTACGTAACGAAAGGGAAGTTGGTAGGATGCGCTTAGCGTGCAAAATTGGACATTTTACGATTTTCTAACTAGCATCTCTTGTGTACGAGTATACATGCGTTGCGTTTTAGTTCGTCTTTCGTCTGCTATGAGCATCTCTAAATGTACATAGTTGTATGTTTACACTTAAAATAATTTATAATTTTTTGTTTCTTCTTGTTTATTTATTTTCTATTACGTTTTTTGTTATTGTGTGTGTGTGTGTTTTTATTATCAGTTTGATTCTTCATACGCTAAATACATAATACAATTATATGGTGCCATGTATATTTTACAAAATTTCCCACGAGCGAATGAATGAGTAAATGGACATGGATTTGATTGCTAACTTGCATTGTATTGACGTGTGTGTGTGTAAGCAATCAGCACGTATTTGTGTGTGTGTGTATTTGTGGTGAGATTTAGAGCGTTCGCTAATACATATTTATATCAGTTAGACTGTGTTTGACTGATTGCTACGTTAAATGTATATTACAAAATATATGTATATATATTTATAAAGAATGTATAGTTTGTTTGTGTGGTTTTGTAGAACACATGTATACTTGTATGAAGGGATAAGTAGGTTAAAAGGAGGGAACAGAGGGAGGGTGTTTTTTGTTTTTAATTCTCAGTTTCGATATTGTTTTTTTTGTTTCTTTCTTAAACGCTCTATTAACATTTGATGTGCTTATACTGCAAATTTAATTATACATATTTTGATTCCTATTCGGGTGCAGTGTCAGGAAAACCGGTAACTTCTGTTTGCTCCACAACGGGTTGTCCATCGACAACATATGATATGCGTAACCTCATGCGGAGGGTAGCCTGCAAAGTGCACAGAGAATTTAAGCAAGAATAAATATAAAAAAATTATAAATTTCAAAAAAAAAAAATTAAACATTTTAAAAACAAAAAAAAAAAATAAAAATTTTAGTTCTATTTTTGCTACTCACATTGGACGTACTAACAACACGCATTTCTTGCGTTATAACACCAGCCGGCGGCAGTACCGAGCCAGAGGGCGATAGCATTTGTAGTGTGAATACTCTAGGAACTGCAGCCTATAATGGTGGAAAATTAATTGAAATGGTGAAAACAAATGTTTTTAATATTTTTTTCTTATGTTTGTAAAATAAAAAATTAAATAAATTTTTGAGGTTAGTTTAAGATTATTTTTGCAATTAATGTTAAAAACATCATTAACTAAATTTTGAGTTCATGTGAACATTAATATACATACATAAGTGTTAGCACTTCGTCTGATGATTTTCACCATGAGGGGAAAAATTAAATGACAAGTTTGCTTGAATTTTGTGCTTTTTTATGTATCGAATATTTGAAAATGTTGTACTTTTGGTGATACTCGTATTACAGAGGAAGCCTGTCAATGATGGACTCGTACTAAAGACATGAATCTTTTGCAAAAACGACGTCATCCAACCGTAGGTCCAGGAAACGTGCTGTTTTGACAGGGTCGGACCAAAGGGAGAAGAGAGTCAGATGAGCAGACTTAGTAGGGCCAATGTCATGCGGGGACTCATTGCACACTGAACATATGTATATTTGATATGTCAGGTTCTACACCGGATAAGTGGGAGTTTAACCTGCTACTGCATCCAGAACAAAAGTGCGCAAGGGTCACTCTCGATTCTTGTGGCAACTCGGGTTTTTCGTCTGCAATGGGTGGTGGTTTGACTCTAAGAACGCCATTCACTGAGAGGGAGTTGGTGAAGGTGTTAATGGCTAAACTGTGAATAGCGATCAGTGCTTGTCGGAAGTTAGTTGCGTCCGAAGTCTGGTCGATGTTCCTAGAAGGCGGTTCTTGCTTAGAGACAAGTTCATTATGCTCCTTAACTGGGGGCATAGGGTCTCACTGTGCAGGTGTACGATGGCTGACATCAACAGGAATCCTGTCGTGGTCCGGAGTACAGTGTTCTGACAAGTTTGGAGTTTCCTCGTCTGCGTTTTACTGCATCCAGGCGACCATATTAGTGCGGTGTAGTTAAGGGCACTGAAGGCTATCATAGCCAATGAATGAAAAATTGGAATAAGCTTGGTTTTTTAAGTTTGTGTTGCCTCAAAATGAGCTTATTTTGAAGGCGATAATAAGGATTTGTATTGAAAACGTGAAAAAGTATTTTTTTTTCAGTCCGGGTTAAATTTGATCAGATGAATTTTTCTTCATATTGACTAACCTGAAAGACATATTGTTCCAGTGTATTAGATGAATTATTTGTTGTTGTCATAAATATTTGTAAGCAGTCGTTTCTTCTAACTGGCACCAGTTGCACCAGCAAATCGTTCTTATCCAATACAGTTAAAGTGGGTCCCTGAGGCTGAAGGAAAGAAAAACATAACAATTTAGTATTTTGAAATAAAAATATATATAAATTTTACTGTAAGTCTGTTCTGTATTCCAATTTGATTTGATAAATAGGCAAATTCGAATTTCGAAATGGGAATCTTAGTATTTTTGATTCCCATTTCGAATCAATATTGACCCCGATAAATTGAAAAAAATTATATTTATTATATTTAAATATTATTCCGTTCTATTTTGTATTATAATTTGGTTTGATCAATATGAAAATTGTTTTTTAATTTTTTTCGAAATACTTTCGTACAATAGATTTTGACTCTAACAAATTGAAAAAAAATTGCCACAAATTAGAATTCAGAACATGTTTGCTTATATTATTTGTGTTTAATCAATATTTCAGATCTGTTCTATAATCCAATTTGTTTTGATAAATATGAAATTTCAGTTTTTTTTCAAAAAAAGTACTTTCGAAATAACAAACAAAAAAAAAAAAATGGATTGAATCGAAATACATAACATTTCTGCTTCTATTATATATATTTACCACAGCAATATTGTTTGGTGGCGCTGCATTCACAACTGGCGACGCTAAGTCCGAAAGCAATGCATTGCCGGGCACTGTGTTAGGTTGCGATAAAATACTGTTGGAACCTAAAAGGCCGCCGGCACCCATACCCACGCCGACGCCGCTAATGGCGCCACCGCCAATGCCATTGCCGCTCAGCGACATTATACTCGACAAGTCATTGCCATTTGTCGCCGCTGTTGCTGGTATTGTTGCCGCCAAACCGCCACCCAAATCCAGACCAAGTACATTATTCATATTTGTCGGTTGATTGCTGGTCGTACTAGCTGAAATGTCCAAGTCGAGCAAATCGAGTATGGCTTGATTATTCGACGTTTCATTAGCATTCTTTGAATTCTTCTTTTGCACGGCAACTGAGTTGGATAAATCTGTGGCGGTGGGTGTGCTCAAATCGGTGCCACCAAGTAAGTCCAGCAATATGTTCTAAGGTAGTTGAGATGAAGCAAAAAATTAAAACAATTTTTTGAGTAATTTTAAGCAGCTGAAGTTGACTCACCGTATTATCACCCAGTGTATTCATATTGCTCTCCTTCGCTAACTGTTCATCGCCTATACCTATGCCATTCTCAATCAAGTCCGGGCTGTTGTCGTCATACGAGCCACTGCTCTCGCCATTTTGCGACGAAATGCGACTGATCTGCATCGGCGGCATTTTCTCCAGCAGTGGTGGACGCAAATTTTTATATGTGCCAAATAGTTGTGTGAATTCGACGCCACGCTGTTGCAAATCCACATTTAGATGACTGCCGAATGAAGTAATCAATGCCTGAATTTCTCTAAAGCGGCGAAATTAACGCATTAATTGCTAATGACTGCAACGCATAGGAGGAAAAACATAAAAGAAAAATATGCTAACGGTACTTACTCTACGCAGTTCTGTAGACGCGTGCTTAGTTTAGCGAGTGAGACTAAGGCGTATTGCTTGCTGGTTATTGATACTTGAGCAGAGGTTAAGAACTTGTGGAACATGGCGATCAAATCGCTCTCCGATGGACGTTCGAATTCTATGGAATGAGAATGGAAGAATTACATATACTTATATACATATGTATATACGCAAATGTCTATTACTACACACCATCTTCGTTGGGGCCATACATAAAGAGGTCGCCATACTCGCCAATAGCCCAGACGGCGACTTGCAGCAGCGGCTGTTTATCCTCGCAGTGATTAGCGACTTGCAGTGATTCCCAGAAACGATTCGTTATGTAGGTCTGCTCAGCCACAGGGCTGCTAGAGACCAGCTGAATTGTGGATGAGACCACATCGTCACGCACATAGTTGCCAGCCTAAAGTTATACGTATGAATATATTATTATAAGAGAAAACGTCGGAGATTGAAAATGTATAAAAGTGTATATAATCCACGTGGTGAATTGAGTCGATTTAACCATGTCTATTATCACTCAGTTTTTGAGATATCGAATTGAAATTTTGCACACGTGCTTTTCTCTCTAAAAACCTGCTCATTTGCCGAAGCTGCCGATATCGGATCACTATAACATATAGCTGTCATACAAAATGAACAATCAAAATCTAGTTCTTGTATGAAAAACTTTTTTAATTGACAAGATATGTTCACTAAATTTGCAGGGATTGTTGACCAAGACAATCCGGTATAATCTTCGAACAAATATTTCCGATCGGATCACTATGGCATAAGCCTGCCATACATACTCAATGATCACAATCAAGTTCTTGTATGAAAAACTTTTTAATTTAACAATATATTTTCACGAAATTTGTATGGATTATTGACCAAAGCAATCCGGTCCAATGTCCGGTTAAATATTTCAAATCGGGCCACTATAGCATATAGCTGCCATACAAATTGAACAATCAAAATCTAGTTCTTGTATGAAAAACTTTTTTATTTAACAATATATTTTCACGAAATTTGTATGGCTTATTGACCAAGGCAATCCGGTATAATCTCCGAACAAATATTTCAGATCGGACCACTATAAAATATAGCTATCATACAAACAGAACGATCGTAATTATTTGTGACGGGTATTATAGCTTCGATGCAACCGAAGTTAATGTTTTTTCTTGCTTTCAGTTTTTTCTGCCACCACTTACCGCAATTAACACGCTCAACTGTGTGTCCAGGTGCCATCTCGCATTGGGCGAATAACGTTCGGCGGCCAAAATCATGCCCGAACTGCATTGCGCTTTAAATTCCGGATCAGCCTTCTCTAGGAACAGCAACAACTCCTTGGTCATTGTACGTATATTTTGTGCATTGATTAACGCAAACGAGAGTTCCATGGCGCGACGCCTAATAGAGACGTCCGGATCTTTCAGGCACTCCAAAATAGTGGTGCGATGACGTTGCACCGCCGACGTGTCGGCATGCACGGTACGCAACAATGTATTCAACGCTACATAACGGATATTTTTGTCGGAGTTAAGTAGAAAACGACCCAATATATTAACAGCCAACACGCGCAGCCCACCTTCCGAACTGTGTAAAGTGATTTAAGAAGCGGCATTTGTGTATTTGTACAAAGTCTAAAACGTAACTTATACGCACCGTATGTCCATGATGGAGAGCACTGTCTCGTAGAGTATAGTGTTGCCGACATTTTTACTGGTCTCCGTGTTGGTGGCCACCTGTGCCAATATATCGTTCATTGCCTCCGATGCGTCCACATCATTGTGGCCCAGTATGCGCAGCAAGCGTAGAATTTTCACTTGCAAAAATGGATCGCTCACGCCGCTGACATCGTGCTCCGGCGAATAGCCGCCCAAAATCAAATTCTTCAGTATGCGCACCAAATTCGGCACAATCTAAGTGAGAAATTGAAATTTCATTAGCAACTCAAAAATAACAGTTATTTTACAACTATTTGTACGGTAAAACAGCGAAGAGTTAGAAAAGAGTGAGTGAGGAGAGTAGTTGAGCAGCGATTAACAAGAAAGAGTTGCTTTTAGGGTGGGAAACGTTAGAAGAAAGCTCGTTGTAGCTTTAAAGTTTGTGAGGTGAATAGTGATAAATGTATGGGTGGGTATGTTTTTATGGTGAAAAAATTAGGTAATTACTTTTGTGTTAGAAACAAAAGTTAAAAAATATAAAATTTTATAATATTATAAAAAAGTAGAGAACTTTTGTTTAAGCTGTGATATAGAAAAAAGCATACAAACAAACACAACTCTCGACTAGTTCAACGAAGTGTGAAGGTGATGTCAGTAAAATTGTTAACACGCTCAAAATTGTATCGAAAAGTACGAAAATTGAACCGGTGCAAATCGTAACAGAACTTTTAGTAAAAATATGAGCCTTAAATGATATATTACTGAGCGATTAAAATGCGCTTAAGCTAAATTGAACTAGCGTGTCTAAACAAAAAAAAAATTGGAGTATATTCAACTTTTATAATTTTAATATGATATTGTGATAAAATATTATATTTTTATTTTTTTTTAAGTTTTCAGTATTATTATACACTGAGCAGAGTAGTTTGCCACGAAGTTTGTAACACCCAGCAGTAAACGTCGGAGACCCAGACTTATAACCCTATTTCTGCCGTTCCCACGACAGTCGGGTCTACATACATATTCAATTATGAAAATCAAGTTCTTGTATGAAAAACTTTTATATTTACAAAAATATCTTTACGAAATTTGCTTGGATTATTGACCAAGGCAATCCGGTATAATCTCCAAACAAATATTTTTGATTGGATCACTATAGCATGTAGCTGCCATACAAACTGAACGATCAAAAGCATGTGCTTGTAGGGAAACCTTTTGTATTATGTGAGATATCGACATAAAATTTGGCACAGATTATTGTGCAAGGCAACGGTACAATTTCCGAAGACATTTTTTACATCGGTCCACTATAGCATATACATAGCTGCTATACAAACTGAACGATCAAATTAAGTTCTTTTATTGAATTTTTGGTATTTGTGCAGGGTAACCGCAGCTGTGGTTCGACCAACGTTAAACTTTTTTCTTATTTCTTATAATTTTCTATGTTTGTCCAATTTTACTGTACAATTATAAACATAACCTCAAATATACTTAGCGCCTTTAAGAAACTAATTGGGTTTTCAGTTCCATTTTTATATATAGTATAACGCTTTTTATTGAGTCTAAAATAGCTGTTCTAGGCAATAATAAGTAATTTCAACTTAACTTTACAGCTTGATTCAAAAATTTAATCAATACAAATGCCAATGTGTGCGAAATATATGAAAAATATTGAATCTACACAACTAAATATATAATTTTATTAAAAACCATTAGTTTTTAACGACACCAAAGTAAATATTAGTTAATTACTTGAAACCAACTGTATTAAAAATGTATCAAAAAAGTTCTACCTAAATGTAATTGATTTATAAATTCAAGCTCTGTTACAAAACATATACATTGTAGTGTTTTGTTTACGTGTTTGGGTGTAGTATGTGCGATTAACTGTATTGTTTGTATGTATGCATGTGTGTATATTTGTGTGTTAACTCTTGTCAAAGTCATACCTCTCGATTTCCGCTATCCTGGCAAGCAAATTACAAAAATTTCGGGTTTGGTTTTGTATTGTATGCGGGTTTTCACAAAAAGTTAGCAATAAAATATTACAAAAAACGTTAAATGTTGAAGTTATGTTTTAATGTTTTAATTTTTCGTTCTATTCTTTTTTAAATGAGGTAAATAAAACTTGTTCAAATGATACAATTAGCAAAAATATGTATGTATGTATGCATGTCAATGATTTTAATCAAGATAAAAAGTATTTTTATACACATAGATATGTATGTATGTAACTTAAATGAATTTTGAAGCTTTTGAAAAGCATAAGCATATACCAATTATAGACATAAATAAATGTTAATATTACTTAAAAGCACAGTTTGAATGTTTAAAGTGTTGAAAGCCGCTTTGTATATAGCAAATATTTACAGTTTTCGCAAATAATTTAGCGCAGCACTTGGACTGTTTGTATATACATATGCGCATGTGGGTAATCAAATAAATTTTTAGTAATGAACGCGATTTCAAAGCAAATGGATGTGAGAAAATTTTTAATATTTTTTTGTAAATTCTTTTTTCATTTAAAAAAATATAATGGAAAGCCAATTTATTTTAAGTTGTTGCAGCTATTTTTGAATTAATCTTTTCAGTTTAAGTTGGAGCACTGTGCTTAATTTAAGATTCGTAGTACTTAAATAATTTGTTTATGGGTTTTTTAAGCTTAGAAAATTGTTGGGTATTTTTTTCAGCATATGTGTACATATTGAGCTATCACACACTATACATTTTTGATAATCTTTGTATAAAATATTTGCGATTTGACTCATGAGTGAATTTCGTTTTTTTCGATATTGACTGACAGTTTAATAGTTGTATACTTATTCGGGTTGCTATAATGCATTGAAAATATTTTATTAATTTATTTTGCACTCCGGAAAATCTTAATTAAATAAAATAATAAAAAAAAACTTTAATTGAAATAAAAAAAATTTTGTTTAAATAAATAGAATTAAAAATTGTTTATATGAAACATCGGATTGGAAAAAATGTAATTCCAAATACCGAAATAAAAAATAAAACATTTTTAACACAAATACCAGATTCGAAAAAATATTTTTTTTTCATCCCAAGCTTATAATTAAAAATTAAAAAAAAAGATTTTTTTAAATTTCAATTTGTAAATTAAAATATTTTCAATTGTTAGTCCAAGATGTTAGGGATTAAAAAAAGTTCAGTTTTTTCCAGTTATTTTTTTTTTATTAAAATTTTAATTATACCAGAAGAGTATTCAATTAAAAAAATCTTGAATTAAAAATTAAAATTTTGCATTTTTCATAATGATTTAGTATTTAATCCCGCATATTTTGTTAAAAAAAGTTAAATATTTTTATTAAATTCGAATTTTAATTATACCAAATGAATTTTCAATTACAAAAAAACTCTAATTTAAAATTCAAATTTTTACTCCAAAATCTTTTAATAAAAAAATATTTGCTCATTTTTTAAGCCAAGCTGTTTGGAATGTGAAAATTTTAATTTTTTTTTATTTAAAAATAAAAATGGAATATTTAATTTTTAATTCTAAACATTTGGAAAAATTTAATTTTTTCTTTAATATTAAAAATTTTAAATTTAATTCATTATTTAATAATAATGACCGGATTAAAAAATTTAAAAATTAATTTTTCATCAAACATTTTTCAATTATAAAATTTGCAACCCTGATATGTATCGTTAAGCATATACAACTATGTATGGCTCATTATTACTATTTTTATTATCAATTACTTTTCATTTGACATTCATTAAGATTTTACTGCAATAATTATTTATGCATTTGACTATTATTATTAAATTGATTCGCTATTCCGAAACTAAATACGATTTCATTGACTTTAATAAGAAATTCATTCATGAGTCAACTTTTAAAGAGTCAGTTAAGCACTACAGCCGGTTGCATAGCTAGCGACTTACTCACCTTTTTGAAATGCAATAAAGTATCGGCACTGTTTTCGCACATTTCGGTGATCAGCGTGACGCCAGTAATTAGTATGCCTATAAATTTTACACAGTTATTAAATTTGAAGAGATTTTATATGCACAAAACACAAAAATATTGCGCATTTGAAGTTGGCTTAAAAGGAAGTCGCGTGCTGGCAAGGTTCAAGGTGTAACTAAGCAACAGCCGATTCCCACAAATTAAAATGCACAATATATTATTTTCAGACGTTTACAACTGCTTGTTGCATGCGTGGTTTAAACCGCTTTATAGCCTACCGTGATTTTTCTCGCTTAGCAGCGAACGTGTGGCCGGTAAAAAGATTTCCATCAGTTCTGGTACCCGTCGTATAACACGAAAGGCGCATAAAGTGGCCTTTTTGCGTATGTAGGTGTTGGGCGACTTCATTAGACGTTCAACCTCGCTAGCTAAATCACGCGCCATTTCGGGTGATGCTATAGCGCCCAGCGTGCACAACGCCAAGCCCACCACAAATTGTGTGGAACTATTTAAGTCACTGCAAATAGCCAATGAAAAAATATAAATACATTAAATTCAAATGGAAAGATGATGACTGGCGGCAAGGCCGACAAACGTTGTGGTGTTAAAACCAAATCAAACAAATGAAAAGTATATATGTATGTACATACATATATACACATAGTATAAATAAATAGAAACAAGCCGAAAGCTCAACAAATATACAAGCGACTGCTGCCAACAAGTCAAACTGTTTCTTTTTTGGTTTTTGTTTTTGTTGACGGCAATTACTTCGTTCAACTATTTGGATATTCGCGTGCTTGCAAAAGTTCATTTCCGCCACTTTAAATGGCTTAACGACCTCGAGCGCAGTGCTTACTTTTTGAGGCAATTCGTTATCAGTAAGTGCACATCCTGACGTTCGTCCAGCAAGAGCATGGCACCCAAATAACCGATGCGTTTGTCAGTGAAACGTGTGCTGGCGGTGAGTTTTAGGCATTCCAACTGTCCAAAGTGCGCTGGATAACCCAGCATATGAATGTAGAGCAGCTTAGCAATGTTGCGGCATCTACAAACGAAGAGCCATATAAGTAAATGCAGACAATTCAAAGAAAGAATAAGAAAATTTAATTTCGCACATGTACACATACATACAAATACATTTGTATACGTATTATTGGTTGTCTTACCGCCACACCGAATCCTCCTCCCGGAAAGTGCTGCGGATGTAGGCACATTCTTTGTTAACGACAGCGCGCTCTTCTGCGGCTGTCCTGGCGGCGCGTATTTGCCGTATGAGATCTCGCAGACGTGTGGGTGTTGGCATTCTTACTGCATTCGCCGCAACAGCAAATAAAAGGAAGAAAAATATAACATGAATGATATGTTTGAGAAGTAGAGAAAAATTTACAAATCTCTTAGTTCTTTTACTGTGTCCCACACACTGTCTAGCATTTTTTTGTTGCTACAACTTGCAATAACCTCTCCGTTTCTATGTGTGCGCTCTAGTACTTTGGTCTTTTTGGTGTTGATGCCTGTGTGGGTATGTATGTAGGTTGGCATGGATGCGCTTAAGTACATTTTAGTGGGTGGTAATGATTTATGAAATACGCTTAACGTTCGGCGGCAAGTGTTAATTGAAAACATCGTTGAATTTTCTAAGCTATTCAAGTTGTCATTCAATTAGACTTTAACAATATATACAAAATGCTTATGCCTTTGAACAGTGATGGCGGCAGAAATATAACTATTTTGTACGTAAGTCAATGTGGACATGGGTCAAACGAGCCAACAACCTTCTATTATCTGGTACTACATGGATGCACACATTACACACAGCGTTGCTTTGCATTTGTGTTAGATTTAGCACTATTATTATTTTTTTATTGATATATGTACATATGTACTTACCTCGTTCGACGGCCTCCGTGAATGCTTGGCGTATGGTCGCCATATTAAAGGCTGGATTAAATCTGTAAAAATATGGAGACAAGCGCCACAGAGTGGAAAAAGTTATTAGTCTTACATGCAATGAATATTATTTTTATAACGAAAAATAGTGCATGATTTCCTACTAAATACGTACATTCATAAAATTGATAAATAATAAAATAATAATAAAGTAACAATTATAATAATAAACTTTTGTGTACATATGTATATTTGAAAATATTAGTTCTATAAATACAGTGTACGCAACATATTTCATTAGTATAGTGTAAGTATAACTTTAGATCACTTTAAATAATAACAAACTTCTTTTTAGAAATCAATTGACGTCAGTAAGAGATATGAGCATTATTTTGTTGTTAACGAGATAAAAGTTGCTATAGATACTATATTATGCGAAAAATCTGAAAACGTTTAGTCACAAGTTTATTTTTTAATAAAAAAAAATCAGAAGGCGTTTAGGCAAAATTTATTTTTCTCAATATATATAAAATTCTATTAACACATGTCAATGAGGTAGAAGCTATTTCGAAATAAACTGCATTTTTCGAATAAAACCGTAATGCAAACTGGTAAGTTTTACGTTTAAAATATTAATAACCGTAATTAAAAATAGTATTTTTAGCGAAAATAAATAATTTATATTTATTATGAATAATTTATACTTATTATGAATAATTTTTTAAAGTACATTTAAATATAAGCACGAATGTCAAAACTGTGATTGACAATGTCATTAAAATAACGTAAACATTGCACTTAGATTCGTTAACTGCAAATGCATTTTCTAAACAACACAAAATAACATTTTTTTTATCAATTTCAAACGCAAAATTTAAAGCAGTTGAAAAAGAATCAAAACCATAAATCTAGTATTAGTAGTTAAAAAAGCGGTTTACAAGATTTACATAGCAATGTAATACAAAAGAAAAATTACCCGTGCTCGGAATTCATTTTGAGCTGTGATTCACTGTTTCTGTTGACTTAATTGTTGTTGTTGGTTTTGTTTTCAACCTTTTATTTTTATTTTTATTTTTGTTAATACTGCTCTAGCTGTTGCTATTGCTGCCGTGTTAATTTCTACTTTGATATAGGCACAGACACGCGCTAAAATCTGTCGCGGCTCCACCTTCACTTTTGCACTCAGTCCTATGCTCCACTACTCACCTCTTCTATACTCTGCCGCTACACAGAGAACGTTGATAGTTGAACACAGCAAAACTTTTTATGGCTTTTGTATTACTATTATATGATTATCACTGTTTTTCTTTTTCTTACTGTTGAATAGATTAATGCATGTGTGTTGTTGTTATATTGGGTTGAAAACTGAATATCAGTGACAATGACGAGCAAAACATACTATGGATTGAGTGTCGCAAGATAAATAACATTTCATTTTATCCGCAGAAAAGTAACTGAAGGCTTGTTTGACTGAAAGTTTGAATGACTCAATAAACTAAACTCCGCGAATCAGCTGCAATCGATTTAAACATATATATATCAATATGTACAGAGAAAATACAAAGCAAGGTTTAAGTTATCACGCAAATTAATCCGGGCTTAAATGCTGAGATGTAAATGCCACACAGGTATCGATAAGATAATTGAATTTTGCGGTTAACAAATGTGTTGGCGATAGTTTTTGAACAGGATAATTATGTTGAGAAGCAGTTATGACATTATTTATTCTTAGATTGAAATTCTTTGGGGAAAATGCAATGCAAAGCAAGAGTTATTTTCGTAACAGGTAGTGAAACATATGTTTTATGCATATTGGTAATGTAACTTGTATAGGTAATGTTATTTTTGCTTTTATTGGTATAAACCTTCTGTATCGTTAACAATTGGTCGTTAATTACAAATGTAGACCTTTGTGCGACACGTATTTGTTCACCTAAACGTGCATACTGCAACGAGTATCCATTCAGAGAATATCGCAGTAAACCCTACAGACTAGTAATATTAATTAATAATGGTAATTTATAGTGTTTCACCGATTCACAACCAGATGGTACCAATAATGCACGCACTTAAGCCAAAGCTAATGAAATATCAAATCCAATTCAATGAATTTCAGTTATCTGTTATAAATTTGGACTATCTTACTTAACAATTTTATTTACAATGCGATTGATCTACATTTTGAACACTTTATCTACATTATAAGCAGGAACAAAGCGGCTAATGCAAATGTCAGATAACTACTGACAATGGCAAATTGCAACACATAATTGCACAGAAACTCGATGCACTCTTTGACAATGTGTGGGGTTGCTGTGTTTGGCCACACAACAAAATAGCGGAAACAGGATTGGTAGCACACATATACATATAACAAAAAAATTAGTAAAGCAGCTGAACTAAGTTGCGTTTTGTTTAGGGGTTTTTACTTATTTTTTGCTTTGTTTGACCTACACAAATTACAACAGACTTGGCCAAAACTGAGCGGAAACGCAACTGCAGCAGGCAAATGACAGTTAATTGCGCTATGGTGAATTGACGTTTAGGGTGTGGTGAATACCAAATTTGGTTAATATTTAATACTTTTTTTAAAGGTTGATGAAAGCATATCAAATGTTTTTAGTATTGATATCAATTTCCTTGAACATTAGAGTATATTTTATCTAATTCCACTGTTCTTTTCATGTACTATATGCGCACACATTTAAAGCACAACTGTCCACCTTATCAGCTGATTATATGAAGATCTAGTTTGATTTATAAAATAATTTCATTAAATTTTTGTTTCCTTTGAAGCTGATAAGGAAAAGGTAGCAAAATTATAACGTAAACTTACTTCAGCGAAATTTCATACACGTCTATTTCTTACAGTAAGTCTTTTATGGCCAAGGTATGTGTACACTGGCTTACATTGTCATGTGAGTTAACAAGATAAATACGATTGTTAGCAAATAATTCAGATGAATATTTGTCCACCGCAGGTGAAGTTATGAATGTAATTATTGCTGCATAACAGCCTAGCAGGTGGCGGCAAAAAATATTGCAATCGTTAAAGAGCAACTACATACATAGAACACCTTTTGTTTATCTGGTTATTGTATTGTTTTGCATTTTTCTATTATTATTTCTTTTGCAATATGCTTACAAGATATTTCAATTATATGCACTTCTCACTAAATACTCGTATTTAACCTTTTTGGTTGTGTTTCTTTTGACGTTTACTTTTCTTCTGATTGCACACGCAATTCACGTTCACTACTCCGTTACCTACTCTTTTAACTTGTTTCGCCTTTTCTACGCTTTTTTTCACAACGCATCAATTTACATTTTCTTCCTTGTGTAGTGTATTCGCCCAATATTTTTTCACTTATTTTCTACTGGAATGTAGCGTTTTTCTTGCACTGCGATGTTCACTTTTCAACTTTTTACGGGTTCTTTAGCAATTTACACACAAACAGGTGTGGGGAAAACTAAAAATTAAACAAATAAATTGGATTTTCACAAAACAAAAGCAATTTTTCGCTAACCGATGACAAACGACCAACACGACTGACAGAACATGTCAAGTGGCAACGAATTGGTCCAAAAAGAGGAGAAACAACGTTGACACTTGTAGTGAAATCGATAAAAATGGGGTATTTCGGAATGGAATTTAGGCGTTAGAGTTGCTACATTAATAAAATTTGCGCACAGTGGTATTATGTTTTAAATAATAAATTCATATTAAAATAAATATAGATAGGTGGGCTATTTCACATTTGATTAAAGTTTGTTTGGAGCCATTTCCTCTAGCTTTTTCCCAAAGAGTTTGATTTAAACAACCAATGCATTTACATATATATATAACCATGCTATTTGTGAAATAAGCTTACTTATTTTAACCGGAGTTTTTGAGATATCGAACTGATTTTTCACAAACATTATAACATAAAAACTGAACGATCAAAGTTAATACATTGTATGGAAGAAAAGTATTTTATATCACAAGATAATTTCACGAAATTTAGCATAGATTATTATATTAAGCAGAAGCAGATCAAAATGAAGTTTTTGTAAGAAAACTGAAGCTGTGAAGGGTATTATAGCTTCCATGCAGCGGAAGTTTTTTGTGTGTTTTTTTTTAATTGTTTCCTTAACTACAGAAAATTATGTAGCTTGAATATAATATAATATTTACCCAGGCTGCATGTTATTTTAAATAAGAAATTGATCGTATCTCCAAAAATATTATTTTGATAACATATACATACATACACTCTTCCATTTACTCAATGTGTCATACACTATATTATTAATAAGGCCATATATGCACTAATATAATATACATACATGTATGTATCTATGTATAAATGCACATATCGAAAAAAAAATTATTACTAAATTTATTTCGTATATACTTCTGTACAGTGACTAGTTGAATCACAAGCTTGCGGTGGGCGTTGCGTATAAATATACTGTAAGTAGTGTAACACGTATGTACATATGTATGTATAAATGTATACTCTTACTAATTTGTTGTTGCAATAAGTATATACGACTTATTTAATACTTAAGCTATTTTTATAAAAAAAAATTATAGGCTGATAACTAATAAGTACCTGCGATTGTTTTCTGGCGGCAAAACACTCCAATCCGGTTCGTAATATGGATACATCGTTGCACAACTGCAGTGAAATATGCAACTTCTTTCATTCACAAAAGCTCTTACGTTATATTCGAGTTGTTTTTAGTATTTTTTTTATAATTTTCTTATATATTTTTTTTATAATTATTTTATTTTATATTTATTTTTTACTTAACACAAACATTTTTCACTTTGTCATTCAACACCATTCACCGAAAAATACAAGAAACCAAGAGTAATTCGATAACACAGAAACCGTTACTGATAAGCAGTTGAAACGATGTCGCGATTCGTCTAGTTGTTATCTTAATGTATGGGAGTTTTAATAAATGTATTATATGTATCTGTGTAGTTGCTACCGTCTGTCTTTACCCCTTTAATAACCACGAACAAGAATTTCTGTAAACCGTCTAAATACTAAGATCTTAATTTTCATATATTTGACTTTCATATCAACATTTGCACAGTAGTTTTTACACGCGACCGACAGAATATGGGTAATTTATTAATATATTCAATATAGAGCAATTTGTCAGCCAGTTATACATATGTATACGAAGATTTCCAAGTACTCTTTGAGTAATACTGCTGTCAATTCCTACCGAAGGCGATAGCGTCTAATTTATACTGAACAACGACATGTATAGCTTTATTCAAATTTAGCTCAGTACACACGAAAAAGTCTATTGAAAAGAATGCTCACTCAACTTCATTGGAAGTTCTATACCCGCTGAGTTAATTCATAGCAAGCACCAAAAGTGCCAACAAATCGCCTACTTTAGTTACCTGGCGCTCTGCATTTATATCAAAAACTTGTGTTTGTTATCTAAAAAACATATACATACATATACGCATGTCCAAACTTATGTATTATATATGAAGCTAAATAATGTTGAAATGTATGGAGAGCACAATCAAAAACACTGAAATGAACTCATACAATACAAGTTACAACAACATTTTATCAACTAGGCACTCGGTAAAGTGTTATTTGGAGTATCAACTGATAAGCGGCAAAGGTAATGCGGTTTAAATATGTTTCGCTTAAAAGAGGCAACAGTCGACACTTTTATACGGTAAAAACATTCTCTTAAACAAGATAGAGGCGCTAATAAATATATCAAGTTTATATTTTACATGAAATTGATATCAATTATCGAAATTCGATTAATGTCCATTCAATAAAATATTTTATTAAATTAAACTTTCATTTGTCTGTACCTTATCTTTAAGTTTAAAAAGTTAGTTAAGAGGAAACTGAAAGTAATTATAATTATATATATACTAAAAAATATTAAATTTGTTTACATACAAAATTTTGCTCCAGTCTCCCATTGTGTTGCTTGAGAGGATATAAATAAAAAGTGATTCATTGTACATTATAAAATATTTCCGTTAACTGCAACATGCACAATCATGATCAATCGTTCTCTCGCGGCGGACGCACTATGGAATGTCGTTTAATGGCTTCAACTAACCATTTAATACCCTCATTTACACCTTCACTGTTAAAAAATATACAAATAAAATAAAGAGCACTGCGAAATTGCATATGTAATATTATTTTCATACCCCGTAAGCGCTGACACTGGCATTGTCAGACAGTCACGACGGCCTATAAGCGCGCCAGATTGTTGAAATACTGGTTTTATGTCACGTACACCCATAACATCGGGCAGATCCTGCTTATTAGCAAGAATTAGTAGTGGAACACCTGAGAGCAATTCGTTTTTAATCATTTTATCTGTAAAGAAAAGTAAAAATATATTAAAATCACCCAGACAAATATTTAAATTTAAGTATGAACTGACCAAAAATTTCCTTTGACTCGTCCATACGCTCACGATCATTTGAGTCTATCACATAAATCACACCGTGTGACTCCTGGTAGTATTTATCCCATAGAGATTGTAATTCTTGCTGTCCTCCTAAATCCCAGAAATTCAGCCGTACTCCCGACACATCTATTGTGCCAATATTCAAGCCTACCGTTGTGGTGATTTTAGCTGGATTCATACCTTTGTAGTTTTTGGTGAATTTTGTTTTAGCTGCTTCTAAATATGTCTAAAATAAAGTAATTAAAATGTGTAATTAAGTTAAATATCATAAATAAGTAAAACTTACCGTTTTTCCAGCGTTGTCAAGACCTAATATAACTACACAGTATTCTTCCTTTTGTGTGAGGTATTTATAGAAGCCATGTAATAATGTGTACATTATCTTACTTAATTTTAATGAAATGCTCTTTTGAAAACAAAATAATTCCAATAATGTTTAAAGTTCTGCAATTTGTAATTGTGAAAAAAAAATAAATTAAAATCTGCCAACCAATAGCAAACACAGCTGATGTTTGGGTATGTTCAGCACACTTTGTTAACTAGCTACAGGCTACGGACCATAAAATAAGATTTGACGTTTTTGCCGCGAAGTGCGTTGAAATATTTATACCCTACACAGAATATAAAAAGTTAGTCACGTAATTTGTAACAGCCAGAAGGAACTGTCGTCTAAAAAATAAATATATGAAGGCTCAGCCGTTTGGCTGTCTGACTGTCTGTCTATACACTAACTAAAACCTCAGTTTTTGAAATATCGAAATGAAATTTTGCACACCTTCCTTTCTCAACTAGAAGCTGCTCATTTATTGGAACCACTGATATCGGATTACTATAGTATATAGCTGCCAAACAAAGAATTGCTCGAAATCATATCCTTGTAAGGATAACTTTTTGATTTGACGAGATATCTGCACGAAATTTGGCATGCCTTATTGTCCAAAGCAACGCCACAAACTTCGAGTAAATGGTTTCGACCGGATCACTATAGCATATAGTTGCCATACAAACTGAACGATCAAAATGCAGCTCTTGTAAGGAAACTTTTTTATTTTGAAAGGTATTCTAACTTCGGTGCAAGCAAAGTCAACTTTTTTCTTGTTGTTTTTGTTTGTAATTTCACTTATCGCATATTTTACTCACACTACTTCACAAAGAAAAATTACATTAGTTCGTGCGTTATACGGAAAGCTTTTTGCTTCCGTATCATCAAGTTTATTTATTATATATTTTAAATAAAAATAATAGCTTTTACTCAATTTCGATTTCAATATTCATCAATAATAAATTTTAAATACATACATAACTTATTATATAAATTTACTTTACACACTCGTAAACTTCAGTAGAGCAAAAGGATTCAATAAGTAGTTTGAAATTGTTCATTGAGTTTACAAACAGTGTTGGCTATTATTGATAAATGGGTTTTATTTTCATATGCAACAAAATAGTTAATTCAATAGATTCAATTTGCACTAATAAATAGCAAAAGCGCTGAACAATCTATATGTATATAACTGATATAAATACAATATATTTTATGCTATGCTTTATCATATTTTTAATGTATGCATTATATTTTACATTTCATACAACATTCATTGGATTACAGTTCTAATAATGCGTATTCGACTCAGAATTCTAACTATCAAACATAAAGCAAAGAAAAAAATTCTATATAAACACATATAAAAAATTTTAGTAAATTTTTAATACAAATGCAAATTAATTGGAGAACATAAAAATCACATATTTTTGAAAATACTATATGAATAAATTTCGCAAGATGATACGTGCTTTAAATTCTGTTTAACCCAACAATAATGCAAAATGGAATGTGTGTATGCAAATGTAAATAATTGCGTAAATTAAAATCAATCGCGAACAAAATTGACGCAAATTGTGTAAGTACATTTCATAATATTAGCACTGTGCACTTACTAGACAAATTAACGTATCGATGAAACAGAGAAAGTTTAAACTAAACACAAAATATGTATGCCAAATGACATGTGATTTAAAAAAAACTGTTAGTATGACTTATTTTCATCATTTTTACACATTTATGATACAGCTTATTGTTATTATTGTAGCATATCCAAATGCGTAACTGTACGATTGAATTATGTTATTTTGTTTTTTTGTGTAGTTAAGATACGATTTTACTAAAAAATGAACAGAACTTTTTAATAATTATTTTTACATTACATTAACAAGTTATACATACACATTTGCCATGTTTTGTTTTCTTTTATATTTCGCTATACCATGAACTGGCTTGATTACAGTTTAACTTTTTGCTAATTTCATAAATTTCGTTAAATTGTCGATATCGAATGTTTAAGATTACATAAACTTACACTCGCGTTAACTAATTTGTATGCAACAAATTATATTTTATACGATTTTGAACGAAAGCTCTTTCTTTAATTCACTTAAACGCTTGACGTATTACACTTCTGGTTTTAGTATTTTTTTTTTTGCTTTTTTTGACGTACACATTTGTTTTTATGTAGCTCTGCATGAATTTGTGTGTGTATATGTAAATGTTTGTTTAAACCTACTTAGAATTGCACCCAGTTTGCGTTAGCAGCATTTTGTTGTTGTTGTGGTTGCCCACTATAAAGAAGAAATGATAATTAATTTTTACAAAATTATTTGAAGCACAGCTTGTAATTACCCTGCTGAGGCGTAATCCGTCCATTCGCTGCCTGGTCCACCTGGGGCTTTATGTGCAGGCGATGTACCCGGACTCTGTCGCACAGAGCCACTAGCTCCTGAAGGCGGTGGTGCAATCTTGCCAATACCCCCCGGTGGTGGTGGCAAAATACCAGATGACGGCTTAGCTTTGCCAGCGCGACCAGTGCCTTCAGATCCATCTTTTTTCTGTATAAATACATGTAAAATTGTGTCAACCTATTTAATTCGTCTTACTACTTACTGTTATTCGCATGTTAATTTTAATGGTTTCGCCTTCCTTGAATCCCAAATCAAGTTGCTGCTTAGGCTCTGTTTTCTCCTTCTCGATTTGCTCTTGATTTTTCACCCATTTGAAGTGATCTTGTAATGCTACATTCAGGTCAAAAGAGTCCGAACGATCTCCAAAACCCAGGCCCAAAAAGGCAGAACGACCTAAGATACATCGAACATTATAACAGAGATATTAAATAACTTAAGTTGTAAGTTTTTTTTTTATACCGTTATCATCTTGTACGCGTATTACGAAGTAACGTGAACTATCCGAAACCGCTTCTATAGCAACACCAGGATATGTATCAATTGGGCAATTGGCAAAAAGCGCGCCAGTATTTTTATCTTCCAACTTTAAATTACATGCTGTTCCTTTTGCCACCAAACGCATACGACCGGTCCATGTTGGTTCGCCCAGATTCCAATCCGCAGCTCTAACGTGTAAAAACAAGCATTTGCAAACAGTGATTCGATTTATCAAATGTGTATCAGGAAAAACACAATTTCAAGCATTTTATTGCCGAAAAGACTTAAGATTCTATAGCCGTTCTTTAATTGGCCTTAAATTTTCTAATAAGAACTGATAACATCTTAACCAATAAGAGATTTGCCGCAGAAAAAATCAATTGGATTTGAACTTGAAGCGTTAACTAGTTTAACCTTGTATTGTGACAAAGCAGCTGTATTTAAGGACAATCAATAGCAAGATGCAGCAATTCAATAACTATCATTAGATATCATATTTTTGTAATTGCTTTGTTCATCTCGTTGACGTGGTCCATTTAAGAAAGTTGCAATTTCTAGGTTTTTTTTGTATCAACTTTAGATTCTTTGTCATCAACGTTGCTTGGCAGTGGCAATGAAAAACAAAAAACAATAGTGGGTAAGAAAAATAGGAAACTAGCAAATTTTCCACGAAGACAGATTTTCCACTGGAGCACCGCTGCGTTTATCGTTTACCTGTAACCTCTGTTGCTGGCGCGTGGTGGGATTTTGTAAATAAATACTTCTGGCTTTACAATCAAAACACTTTCATATTCCATTTTTATTTAGATATCACTCGAATCTTGTCTAAATAACTTTACAACTAATTTTTCTGAATTTCTCTTCTTTAATAAACTCCCCCTTTTTCTTCGGCTTTCGTTGGTTGGTATTTTGTCAAAGCAACAGAGTTGCATTGACCAATTGGATACTCAATTATTTAGTACCATTAGAAAGTATAGTACGATACTTTTTTATGGTTCTATCGTAATAAAGCTATACTTAAAGTTGTAAATAATAAGCTATTTATATTTATATACATATATAAAATCTAGCAAAAATGTTGTCTAGGTTATGCAATCTTTATTAAGTTTGCGTTCGCCTTAATATTTTTTTGTTAACTTCAAGTTTACTGTGCTTTAGCAACACTTATACAGTCCTTTGTATTTGACATTCGTAACAAAACACGTGAAATACAATACGAAAACAAAATAAGTACATCAACGATTTGGCAAAATTTGCCAAAATGACTCCAGGAAATAAAGCTAATTCAGATAGTGATTTGGAAAGTGTAATTTCTTTTCAAGATGTTCCGAAGCCACGTCGTAACAGCACTGGTCCCAAATATGTATGCATCATAGAGGGATGCGGCAAAAGTTTCAAGCGTCTGGATCATCTCGATCGGCATGAGTATCACCACACAGGAATTGTAAGTCTACATAATAGTAAGTTGCAACCTTAAATAGTGGCTTTGTCTTTCAGAAAAAACATTATTGCATATATGACGGCTGCGATAAAGTATATTCCATTTTGACGCACTTGAAACGTCATTTGCGTACTACACATGAACGAGTGGGGCCACCAGTGAAGAATGTGCCATGTCAGATACCCGGTTGTTTAAAAATGTTCCAGTCGGAGGCTAATATGTATCGACATATTCGGGAAGTTCATGAAAATCCTAAAATCTACCCTTGCTCGTTTTGTTCAGAAAAGTTCACGCAAAAATTAAAATTACGCAGGCACGAAATTCAAACGCACACTGGTGAATACCCTTATATGTAAGTTAATGTTATTTATTTTTAAAAAATAACTATAAAATTTATAATTTCCTTTTTTGCAATAGTTGTGAAAAGTGCTCAAGGGGATTTTATCAACAATGGGAACATGAACGACACGTTCCAAGCTGCAAAGTATACATTTGTGCCAATTGTAACTTGAAGTTTGATAAATGGACAAAATACGTTAAACATTGTAAAGAGAAACAGCATGGACGCAAGTATTATCAGTGCGAACAATGTGAACGTGTGTATGGAAAACCCAGCGAATTACAAAAACATATAGCAGCTAAACATATGGACGAGGAGAAGAAAATGAATTTTAAATGCAACAATTGTGAACGTAGTTACGCCTATGAACGAAATTTAAAGCAACATATACGTATCGCACATGGAGGAAAACGTTTTGAATGTGCAGAGCCAGGTTGTGAACGTATTTTTAGTAGTGGACAAAATTTAGCAAAACATTTAGAGCGCGATCACTCTACTTCGACAGAAAAGAAAAGTGAAGTTTCAAAGGCAAATAAAAAGCCTAATATCAAGAGTACACGTAAAAAGCGGAAGGACGCAGGCCGGTCTATTATGTCAAATCTATCAAAGTTCAGCGGTATAGCTGTCGATAAAAATTTTGACGTATTGCTTAGGAAACGTGAAGATATTGCTTTAGATATAGCAGCTGATGTATTGGCAAAGGATCAAAGTGAAAGCGACGAAAGTGAAGATAATTTACCACTTTCGCAATTAACGCAAGTGAATAAGGATGAGGGATTGGAAAACTTAATGACCGCTGTTTTGGCTGATGTCTGATACTAGTAAAATATTATTAGTTTTTTTTTTTTTAATAAAAATTATTTTTAAACAACTTCGTTTATTATATATTTTTAACAATTATTGAAACAAAATGACTTATAGCGAATTGATAACTTTACGGCTGCGCATTTGTTCAATCCATTTCTCTAACTGTTGTTCTGGCGTTTGTTGTGCAGGTAGATAGTAATCCTTTGGTGGTTCACCTTCTTCTAGTCTTACGAAATAATGACAGTGTTTGTATTCTACTATGCCCTGACGTCCGCGTGCGTGTCGACGCAAACCGCGAAAAACACGTCCCTTACCCACGAAAGACTCAGCTGTTAAATGGATATTCATTCTATGAATTTTACGTCACTTACTATTAGCTTATATGTAACTTACCAATCCATAAATTACTCTTATATTCCACGTTGTGCTGCTTAACAGCCATTTCTTGTGCTTCCAGAATCACCTCTTTGACATGTGTGGCGCCCTTTTTAAGCACAAAACTCAATTGCTTTACAGCCTCATCGACGGACATGCCACGCACAAATGAAGCGATATACCACATTTTATCTGGACTATATTTAATGTTGGTACGCATATGGCAGACATACTACATATAATGATTATATCACCGTTATTATAATGTTATGTTATGGTATATTTATTTTGTAGTTTACCGCTTTTCTTGGTTCCTCATCGGGTTTTTGAGGTGGATGTACCGTTTTATTGCTCACCAACCATTTGCGTGGACCATGATTCGCTTTATTCCATTTGGAATTTAGAGCATCCGTCGTATGTAAACTATGGCTGGCCGGCAATAGCAGTTTACAGGTGTTCTGTAACAGACTTCTTTGTGTAATGTTGAGGCGGGCGAATTGCTTCACTAAAGATGCCATTATTTCGATTCACTTGTTTATAATTTTTATATTAAATGTTTATTTTCATTCAGAAATAGAAAGATTTAGCACATAACCCAAAAGAAATGTTACAGCGCTGCTGATTTTCAATTGACAGCTGTTAACAGCTGATCTAATTGGGCAGTGTTGTAATTGGACAACATAAGCACAGGGTGAAATATATAACGAGAATTCGTATTTTTGTTGCCGGACTATTGCTCGTAACGGTATTACAGCTTTGTCTATATTCCTGTAGTATACAGGTTGTTTGAAATATAATGCAGATGAGTGCGTTTCAAGCTAAAATTTATCGTTTCATGTAACAGTAGTGAGTTGCGTGAGAACTTTTTCCAAAAATACTATAATTATTTGAGCAATTAGCAATTACCTCACACACAACTTCACCTACATATTTACACCGTGTAATTGCTTTATTGCGTGTGGCACTATATTTTTGGAAATGTTTACATTGTCTGATCGGCATTACAAGTACAGCAACAACAAATGTTAAGATGTCAAATGTGGCGAATAAAGGCGAAAGGAAAATCCATAGTGACATAACAGCAGAATATCCTAAAAGCAACGCTGCATCCGCGTATTGTGTAAGACTGAAGCGGAAAGTGATTGGTTGTTGGAAAAAATCGAAAACGTAACATTATAGAACATTTAATAAAACAACAAACGTATTGGAAATTAAATACTTTCGTATTTTCAAGTGCGAAAAGTCAAAGTTAAGAAAGTTACGATTCAAAACACCATTCAACATTGATATATGAATGTATGTGTGCATTTTTGCACCACCCACGCACACAGTTGAAGAAGCCACAAACGACAGGCTGTCTTTGGCGAACGTGCTTGCGAAAAAATCGATATTTATTGAATTTATTCACGTAAATTATAAATAAAATGCAAAACATGTGGAAAGTGCAGGACAAAGTGAAATTTTAGCATAAAGCTAATTAGATTAACTTTAAGTGACCGATAAACGAAAGCTTTACACTCTATTTACTCCGTTTGCGTATTTGGGGAGCGCAGTTGTGCAGTCTTCATCTATATCTTCTCCATTTAAAGCTGTTGCGTGGAATTGGTTTTCTTTTTTGAAGAAATCGACAGATTTTGTTGCGATGGCGGAAGCTGTGCGCGCTCCTGTGGATCCAGCAAAGGACATGCAGCAACCAAGTGATAGCTCTGATGTTGTTGACGCTAGCAGTGGCGCAATCTTGCGTAACACAAAGCAAACGACAGCCTTACCGCTGGCTCAGCAGGCGAACGAACAAGTTAATAGTGAGCAATTGGTAAGCGTTGTGTATGAGCAGGCTTACGAGTATAGGTGGTCCATTTTTATATTTTATTTTAATTATATTATATTATAAATATTATTATTGATTATTTTGTAGATATTTAGATTTTTGGAGTAATCAGGCTGGTAATAGCATTCATTACATCATTTTTATTTAACAGAATGGTTGAAAAAATCGAAACTCTTTAATTCTTTATATAAATCCAACCTTGTTCGGAATAGAAGCTAAGTTGTTTCTTATTAATGGTGTTCGATCAAAAAGCTGATTTTAGGCAGGATGTTTCCTAATATTATAAATTTTTTAACATTCACTTCTCTCATTTTAAGCCACTAACTATCATTGATCGCTCAGTGTCGATTTTCATATTCTGAATAGGGAATATTAAGTTTGCCACGAAGTTTGTAACATCCTGAAGGGAACGTCGGAGACTCTATAAAATATATACAAAAATGATCAGCGCGACGAACTGAGTCGATTTAGCCACGTTTGTCCGTCTGATTACTATAGCAAACAGCCGATCAAGATAAATATATGTTTATACCCTTTTATGCCATAAGAAAGGCAGCTGTGAAGGATATTATAGCTTCCAGATTCTATCAGATTCTCATATCGAGCTCAGTTTCATGTTTCTTATTTCCCATCGTTATTTATTGGAGTTGAGGTTGCCATATTGTTGTAAAGAAGAAAATATAATTATCCTGTTCTTGTAAATATATCTACAAATGTGTGTTAGGGCTGCACACGTGCTCATCTAGCTAATTACAGTCATTTACTTTAATGCCAATTAAACTAAATTCTATTTTAGCAATTACTTCAAGAAATTTTTCTTGATAAAAATGGTTCTAACCTACTTCCTAACGGCCTGTGCGCTTCTTTACTCAATTATTTGCCATTTTCTTTATTATTTTTCTTTTTGTCACGCAATATTTGCACTTTAAATTGATGTCCTTTTATTTTTTTTTTTTCGTATAAAGCAATCGGTCAATAGAGAACATTTCGTGCGAAAGCTAAAAATCATCGAGACACTTAACTATTATTAGATCAACAACAACTTGTCATTGAAGAAAATGCGATTCATGGAAAAGTGCAAATGTATGCTTGCATGCTTAAGAGGGTTAGTGATTAGATTTCAGAGTCGGCAATAAAAAAATTAAAAATTGGAAATTTAAATTTTAAACCCAAAATCGGTTGTAAAAACTTATAAAAAAATTTTTAAATTAAAAAATCCGAATAACAAAAAACATTACTTTTTAGTAATATTAAAAACTTTTTAACTGAAAAACTATAATTTTAATATAATAATAAGATTTAAATAAGAAGAAATGCCAAGCTATGTTGATATTTTATTAAAATTTAGCTTTTATTTTCAAAAAATAACCAAAATGGTAAAATATGAACTACGCAAGGCAAAATAATTTAAAATTCAAAAACACATTTGTTTTACTTTATTACTTATAAACTTAGAATTAACTTGTTTTTTTTTTTTAAATCCTGTATTTATGATTAAAATTTTAACTTTTGTTTTAAAACCAATTTATGTGAGTAATTTTTTTTTTAATTTCCAATTCGGCATTAGGGATTAAAAATTCGAAAATTATCTTTGCTTAAAAATTTCGTGATTACAAACTTAAAAAAATAATTTTATTACGAATTTTAGTGCATTATATGCTATTTTATACGTAAATATGAAAATTGAAATTTTATGTAATTGTTAAATTTTACAAATTTTTAAATTAATTTAAATTTTAATTAAATTTAATAAATTAATTCATGTCGCTGAGTGCCGAAACAAATCAAAAATTTACTTCAAAATCAAAAATTTTGTTAACCTAATAACATTTAAGGCAGCCCTCGTAACCTTATAATATGGCAAATTGTTAGCATGCACGCGCTTGAAACCAAACACAAATTGTCAAACGTACAAACGGCTGGCAATTGGCGCAAATACCTGTACACACACACACGAAAACATATGCACAACTGTAGTTGAGTCCTTAAGGTTAGACACAAACGAGCGCTGTCACGTTTTTATTATCATCGCTGATGAGTTGTCATGAGATGCTTTTAAGTAATTTATTACCCTCTATTGATTTTCATGTCTTTTTAAACTTTTTTTTACTTTTTTTTTAACTTTTTGTTTGTGTGTTTGCCATGCCTGCGCTTTACTATAGCCACAGTGTGTGTGTGCAAAGTGCGGGCAGCCATGGCGTATGAGTGACATTACCGCAGAGCACACTTTCGCTTTTATCGCTCGTCATTTAACAAACTGCTCTGCCACTAAAATTTTTTGTTGTTTTTTGTTTTTCTCTTTTCACGTTTCCTGCCGCCGCCTACACAGTATTTAACAACAACATCGACAGCAACGGTCGGCGCTAATGGTGACTCGGCCACGGCAACAGTCACAGATATGTCTTCGCTGTCGGCGACGTCAACGACTGCTGCGTCGGCAGCGCTGCCATTGGCCGTACATTACTTGGCTAGCTTCCATCAGATTTGTGTGGTGACGGCACTGCTTCCACTGGTGACGCTGTTCATCTGCTTCGTCACCGCGTACGTCTTCCAATATGATGATGTGCACGAAACGCATTGCCGTGTAAGTATTGCCTATTGCCCGCTCATTCGGCAGACTTAATGACTTTTCAATTGTGTTGAATTGCAGGTCTACAACATTGTACCATCGATAAGTGCCATTACCGGCGTTAGCCCACAACGCTACTTCTGGCGCCTGAGTATTGCCTTACACATTGGACCGCGCTTGCCCATTGCCTTCGTGTATAAGAACTTTTACCGCAGCATGTTGGCCAATTTGCAGCAACGTCGGCCGCATCTGGTGCCGAAGGCCGATTTGATGATAACCTTAATCTTAATTTTGAATCTTATCGAAATTTCGTCGTTGGGCGGTGTGACCTACATTTCGAATAGGGAGAATTATCGTAAGTAACACAAAACGACGTCACTAAAGTAATTACCCTTCGTCTTTAAGGGGTGAAATTGCACTCTTGAGCTCTGTCAAATATTTCAGGATTATCCTAGATAAAAAAATAAACAGGGAGGGAAAGCATAAAAAGGCTTGCAAATCTTACACAAGTGTCATCCGTCCCACGCCATCCAATGTTTACGACCAGCTTTTATTTTAGGAGGATGAAGTAATGTCTAGAAGTTCATGCAAGTGAGGAAAGTTCCCTGATGGACATTCACTTGGGAGTGACCAGCAACGATTCTTTGACATATGGCTCAAGCAGCTCATGACTTCCGGTCTTAGACCAAGTATCCTCTGGGTAGCCAAAGAGCATCCGTTTGAAGGCGAACTAAAGTGACCATTCCTCCTCAGCATTCTACGCTGGGTTTGGAACCCGCTGCGCAAAAAATGCTCCCAAAGAAAAGTAACCGAGTAAGCGGTGTGTACGCCAATCAAGAAGAAGCGGAAGAAATTTACGACCAGCTTGCACATGAACTTCAGTCACTATGGGTATAAATTATTCTCGACTTTGCTATCAAACTCGAAATAAAATGGCAATGGGTCTAAATAATCCAGAAGGAGGAGAATTTTTCATTCCTCTGAAAAAAAGAATGAACCAAAGGTTCAGTTATCGACATCTACGTCGGGTGAAGTAGGAACAGGAGCGGGCTTCATTTCAAGCTGAAGTAAGCTTCAAACTAAATTACTAAAATGCAGTCTTTCAGGCCGATATCGTTGGCATAATAGATTGTGGCAAGTGGGGTTCTGCTATAATCAAAAAATTCATAAATCTTCTGGTAGACAACTAAGCGGCAATTAAGGTTATCCGTAGCTTCTATACTAAGACTGTTATTGTTGTTGTTGTAGCGGGAGATTTCTGCCAAGTTGACAGTCCTTTACCGGATAAAAATCTGAGTCCATTTCGGTTACGTAGACCCGACTGTCGTGGGAATAGCCCATATCCATATTAAGCCTTCCTGTTTTGGTTATCTCTAATCTTGGGACTCAGAATATAGAAATAGAAGGACGAAAAGGCATCCGAGTTGGCACGCTCAGGGTAGACGGGAACACAATTTTCTTAAGCTTTGCTAAACCATTCACTTCTTTTTAGGGTTGCTTGAAGCAATGAACTCTAGAGGAACACCTTAGGTCTTCTCACAGGGAATACCACAAAGGTACTTGGGATAGTGTTGGTGATGAACAGACCGACAACTTTCTTCTTTTAGAGTGAAAGAGTGAACTTAGAACAATAGATGAATCATCACATATCATATAGCCCTATGATTCCACCTCAAAACCTTTGGTTGGTAAGGTGGATTCGGCGGAATGTAGATCATACGGTGCCCAGTTCTCCAATTTAAGAAGCATTGAGCAGCTGGATGCGCCCATCAGTGGCCTAATTATGGCTTAAGAGCGGTCACCGGCGGTTTTGCGCACCCGCACCTTCCTTTTCAACCAACTAACCAAAGTTGTCTAAAAAAAAATTACTATTCTTATACATAAGTCAAGTTAAGATCTACGGGTTCGTAAGTAGATTTGGGCGTGCTATTAAGATACTAGGTTCTAGAGAACGTATTTAAATCCGACTGTCGTGAGTGCAAGAGGAACTCTTATTGAGTTCAGCGCTAGCTAATTCCTAAGGATAGGTGTGTTCAGGGGATGGGTCTTGCAATTGAGATCACAGAACTCACAATCGAACAGTTGAAACCCTTAATCGAAGCACCCTTCTATAGGGACTTGTTTTCTGCTCTGACAAGGATTCTTTGAACTCTCATCCTCACTCCGGCTACTGCTTCACTATCGATGAACAGAAAATTATATAGGCGTTATTTCCTTCCAAACTTTCATCAGGCGTTTCTTTGCGTACTCTGATGAGCTTAAGATCCTTTGAGGATTTTGAAGAAACCTAACTTAATGCATTTCTGTACAAAAAATCAACCATAAAAAATGTATATTCCCATATGTGTGCACATATTCCTTCCAAAACCAGGTTTTTAATCCTTCTTCCCTCTCTTCCTTAGCGATTCACGAGAAAATCTTCATCACATTTATGGTTTGCTCACTTTGCTACATGTTGGCCACGATTAAACTGCATGGCATGCTCTTCGAGGATGAAAGCAAACTCTTGCCCATACAGCGCGAGTCTATCAAATGGAAGAGAATACTCTTCATTACCTCCATTGTGAGCACCGTCGGCCTGTTGGTATTCTTTGCCAAGCATCGTTTCTACTGTCATGATTTGGGTGAATCCATAATAATTATAATAAATTAGAATGGAGGTCAAAATTGATTAAAAATATTTTCCATCAACTCCACAGCCTTCAGTTGGTTCGCCTTCTTCGAGTATGTGATCGCCATTGCGAATATGCTGTTCCACTTCACCATCATTTGGGACTTTCCATCGCAATTTATGCTCATCGTGCAGGGACCGAAGGAGAAAATCGAGGAACTTTTCAAGCGCGCATGCGCAAAGTATGATTAAACGCAAACTTACACACACACATACATGCATGCATACTTAAGGTGAAATAGTATGCATGTGTGTGTGCAACACTCGTTGTGACTTGAGTGGCGACCGTTAACAGTCGCGCATAAATCAATTTTAATTTGATTTAATTGTGAATTGTGAAAGACACATGAGAAACCTCGAAGCGCGCTTCCATTGTCAACTCATACGCATATTTTACTATTTAGTTTTCACTACTTTACGAAAAGTACTCATAAATACACACACACATACTTATATATACACTGAGTGAAGGTAAAAGTCTCCTAATAGCGGTTTGCGTAAGCCATAGTTAAATCCATTTTAAACCAAACAAATGTATATCTACATACATACATATGTATTTATACATATATACAACTGTATTACATACATACATAAATGCGTATGTATTTACAGCCAATTTTATTTAGTTTTTAAAAAATAAGTTTTAATGCAATAATTTAGTTTTCTGTTAAATACATGTGTAGCCGTAGTTTTACGCTAGTTTCGTGAGATTTTTAACGTAACGCAACGACACGAGTTTTAAATGCACTTACATAACTTACTATGTAGCGAAAATACGCTGTTAAGCAAATACTTGAAATACTCAAATACCTTTTGACTTGTAACTCCTTGGCATTAAGTCATTATTATGTACATATATACACGAAATTGAGAACCAAAAGCAAAAACAAAAAGGCAAACCTCAAATATTGCACACAGTTCAGAATTTTGCAACTTATTTACTCAAAAAAAAAGTTATATAAAACAAATTTAGCAATAATTTTATTCAAGCAATGGCAAAGCAAGCGCTGTTCAAGGCTTATACTAGTTTTGTTTAGTATTGCATTAAGATTTTCGAGTGCTTACATTTGCATTAATAAAGAAATTTAGCAAAAAGTTCACATAAAATATATAAATATGTTCACAAACATTCATTTCAATATTGTTTCATTATTAAAACATAGTTTTAAGTGCAGGTAACATTCACAACATTTATTTCTAGATTGTATTTTTTAAAATATAACAAATTATATGTATTGTTGAAAAATTTAAAATATTTTTACTTTTTTCATTAATACTTAACATATTTAAAATTTGAATATTATGTATTTTGATTTTTTTTTGAAAAGTTTGGTTACTTTATAAACTTATAACTTTAGTTTTTTCTTCAAATTATTTAAAAATATTTAACATTTATATCTTCCGATCTATTATATTATTTAGTATTTATATTTAAACATTATTATTGATTTGTATTAGGGCCAGGATGTTTCGAGAACATTTTGATATTTTCTTTGGAAAAAACCGGTTGGTAAAGATATCGGTTAATGTAAAATTTGCAAATAATTTGCAAAATCTTAATTAAAACTAAAAAAAACTTAATTGTGGCTCCACCAAAGCTACAAACACTTCAAAAGTGACGTTCTTATAGCATAAATGGCTATAAAATGATATTGATTTCGATTTTGAACGGACAGTTTGTATGACAGCTATATGCTATAGTGCTCCGATTTGAACAATTTCTTCAGATATGGTGCCGTTGTCTTTAATAATAAACTATGTCTAATTTTGTGAAGATATCTCGTCAAGTAAAAAAATTTTCCTACATGAACTGGATTTCGATCAGTCAGTTTATATGACAGCAATATGCTATAGTAGTCAGATCTGAACAATTTCCTCCGGGAATATAGCGCTGCCTTGTATAACAAACCGTGCCCAGTTTCGTGAAGATATCTCTTAAATTAGAAATGATTTCCATACAAGGACATTCAAAAAACAGTTTTTGCTGTTGAAAAATACAAAAAAGTTAATTGAAAATTTATAAAAAAAAATTGAACAAAATTTTTACAACTTTTCGCGCTTACATTCTGCGTGTTCTACAATTTTGTACCAAAGCTCGCGCTGACCATCTATTCAATGCTCCTGAGCAGCGGTCGACAAACCTACACATTCAAGCTATTCATTTTTATCGAATTTAGTTCTAACCAAGAGATAATTGTAAAATAGAAAATTAAAACTGAAAGTTTAATTTTTAAACTCCTTATTTTGGTTTATTAATTTTGAATATTTGAAGTTTTCAATTTTTAATACTGGTTATGGTATTCTTTATCTTCTTTATTGGAGTAGACAATGCTTGTGTGCTTAAATTTTTTGGATTTTGGGATAAAAAATTTAATAAAGAATTTTTTTAAATTAAAATATTCAAACCACTAGCTTATATTCATTATTTCTCTAATTATTCATTATTATTATTATTTACAAATAATCTGATAATATTCATGTTTTCGTATGTTATTTCGAAATTCAAGCAGATAAGTCGATTTCCAAAGAGGTTTTGGTATATTTACATATTTTAGTATAGGTCAGTAGATTAACCTAAAAAGCGTTAGAACTATTTTGACACTCTCGAAGTCACTTTTGACATATGTATAACTAATGTCAAGATCGATTTTTTTTCCAAATTTCTACTTTATGTATATCCCTAAATGCAGAAAGTACATTTTTTTCTTTATTTTTTTCGGATATTGAAATAATTAGTTGATTTTTCTCTAATTAACTCCTAGTCCTATTTTCGTTTTATTGTTGTTATTATTATTGAAATTCTAAAAAATTTTCCTAGTTTCTATTCCATATGTTATGTTTACTTTCTTAATCACATATAGTATACATCAAATAAATTCGGATTTTTGTATGCTCACAATAATAACATTATCTAAAAATTCCATTCGTTGCTGTCCCTCGCGATGACAATCTTTAGAAAACCCTCTTAAACATTTCCCAAAAAAATTCGCATTATATTTGTGGAATTATGTGAGATGTTAGATGCCTTTAAAAGTTTCTAGGTAGTAATAACTTTGGTTCAACAAGCTGTTATGAAAGTAAGGTCAAAGTGATTATGAAACTCAAGTTCAGAAAAAGCTTCTTGAGTCTTTCTTAAGACTTTTAGTTTGCTTAAAATGCACACTAAATCTTTCTCAGAGACTAGTGAGAACATGATCCCAAAATTTCAGCAGTCATTAAAATATTATGTTGTTTTGAGGCACTACAATATAATAGTTAGAATTAAATAAAAAATTTGCTAATTGCCTTAATTTTTCTATGAAACTTTTGAGAGAAACTCAAGACGCCGTTTGTTACGCTTAGTTTCTAGATATTGTCAGACTAATGAATAGTTAAAAGAGGCTTTCGCCTTGTTGTTTTCGCGGCAGAATTCTGCCGACTTAACAGTCCTTTACCGGATAAAAATCCGGTCTATTTCGATTACATAGACCCAACTGTCGTGGGAACGGGAGGCTTTTGCTTTCGTTTTTGTTCACCCGCATTTCTTTTATAAGAGAACAGATCTCAAATATGCCGAGCATTATGCTTATATCGTATGTCTGCAAAAGACAAATTTTAATTCTACACAAGTAAGACGAAATAGTCAGTTTCGAAATAGTATTCGCAGCATTTATTCAGCTCTTATTTGAGAAGTTTTAAGCTGAATCTGTATATTTTCACAGATCTCGGTAAACTGTAGATACAGCTTCATTACTAGAATGACTAGATCATTTTTATTTAAGTAGATTATAGAATGATCTCTATTTTTCAAGATTTTTTAAAAGATCGTGAGTTTTGTAAAATAAATTAAGGTGAATAAAGTGACAACAAAACATATCGTTTTAAATAGAAAAGCGAGATAACTCAATTGTTTTCGTTGTCAACTTTTTCGACAAAACCATTCATAGAACATATACTTAAGTAAATGTTTCACAAATATCATTCAACACCAACCTCTCTAACTAGGAAGGTGCCGTGTGCCGTAATGCTTCATTGATTTTCTAAGCATGAAAAGTTAGCTGAAAATTTGTGTCTCTAAGTTTCTGACAAAAATTTTTGAAATGCAAAACTCTCCATAATAATCCAACATAATTTACTTCAAATATTTTCTCTCTCATTTTCAGATATTTTAGTGCATATTATAGTACATTTTTGCAACATTTTAGTCCACATTTAGTAGTTAAAGTCTAACATTCTACACTCTACACAATAATAAATATAACTTTCGTCTGTACATATTGGAAAATATACACTTGTTCCACAGAAAACACAGGAACTAATTACATAAATTATAAAATTAAAATATATTTGAATATTTACTACTTGAGAAAATTTTTGCTATTATACTCAAAACTTTGATACCATTTTATTAGCTATATTAACGATAAACTTTGCCAGAATCGCAGACTAAACTCTTATGTTCGATAAACTATTAATAATTTTGCAGTACAACTTTCTAGCAACTCACAAATAGCTACTCAATAACGGTTAAGCCAGTTACAATTGCAATTAAAATAGTTTTAGTGCAAATAATACTAGTTTGATAGATATTTATTAATAAAAAAATCAATAGAAATACTAATTACAATTTAAAAATAATAATAATGAATATTATTATAGTATTATTAGAATGATAATAATAATAAATAAATAAAAAAAATTATAATAATAATACTTAAAACAAAAATAAATAAAAAATTTAATAATAATAAATTAATAAAAAAATATTCCAATATCTAAAACATAAACGAAAAATTAAATAGTAGGATTTTTTTCTTCAAATCACATTTTAATTTTTGAAAATATGAAACTAAAAATTAGTAATTTTTTCTTGGTGAAAATAATTTTTTTTGGTGAAAATATAAAATTAAATAATATTAATATTTTTTCTGAGCACTTCTTTTCGAAAATACGAAGTTTCACTTATAAATATTTAACTTAAAACCACATATCGTAAAAGGTCTGTAAACGAAAACATTTATAATTGAAATATACCGTAGTTGTTAGGCAACTGTAATTAAGAAAAAATAAATTAGTTACAACAACAGCAAATACATAACATATTTCATAGATTTTTTGAAGAGTTTGAAGCAATTTCAAGCGAAATTTGTTAAAAAATTCTAAACTAATTAATTTGATGGTAATCACAACAATAAAATTAAAGAAATATGTTTGAATTGTGAATAGCGACCAAATGCAGTTCCCGCTAATTATTTAAATAATGCTGAATCGAACAAACTGGTATAAATAACGGGTTTTTTTTAATAAGGACGCTACAAAAGTAGACCAATAGGGACAGCAAACGACGCCATATTTTTCCCTCTCTTTTGACATTCCTCTTCAATAAAGTTTGGCATTCCGTCATGGAAAGATATACGATCCAAAAACGAGTCGAAATTATTGAAATTTACTATCGAAATTCGAAGTGAGTGACCTCAATTTTTAGAGCGCTACATCCAATTTATGGTCGTCATAATCGTACTGTCATATCAGAGATTTGAGCGTCCAGTGGAATAATTTGAATTCGCAGGCACAGCTCAAAATGTTCGCGTGCCAATGAGACGAAGGTATGCCCGCAGTGTCGAGAATATTGCTGCCGCTAGCGCATCAATTGAGGAAGACCCAAATCAGTCTCGCACATGTCGCTCTCAAGTGTTGGGCATCTCTGCGATGTCGCTGTGGCGAATTTTGTGAAAAGATCTCGGTGTACATCCTTACAAGATCAAATTGACGCAATAACTGAAGCCACTTGACTACCAGAATCGTCGTATGTTCATGAATTGGGCTGAGCAACAACTCGAAAATTATTCGGGTTTTCATCGAAATACCAACTTCAGCGATGAGAGTTATTTCTGGCTGTATGGCTTCGCCAATAAGCAAAATATGCATTATTGGTCAAGTAGCCATTACACGTACTCATGGAATCACCATTACATCCAGAAAAAATTACGGTTTGGTGCGGTATATGGGACGGCGGCGTCATTGGGCCGTATTTCTTCTGTAATGATCAAGACCGGCACGTTACTCTGAATGGGAATCGCTACCGCTCAATGATTACCGAATATTTTTGGCCCGAATTGGGTGATTATGACTTGGGAAATATGTGGTTCCAATGGATGGCTTCACGATTTACTGAAAACCAAGTTTGATGCACGTATTATCTCACAAAATGACCCAGTCAATTAGTCGTCTCGGTCGTGCGATTTGACGTCATTAAACTATTTCCTGTGGGGCTACGTCAAGTCTACGGTCTATATCAACAACCCAGCAACGATTGCTAAACTTCGCATGAATATCGAACGATAAATTGTAGCGGTATGGGCCGGTTTATGCTTGAAAAGCGTCTAAAATTGGGTTCAGCGTCTGGACTGCTGCAAGCTTGTCCGTGGTGGCCATGCAAAAGAAATCAAGTTCTATACTAATGGCATCGAATCATCTTTCACAGAAATGAAGAATTTCATTGATATCCCAAACCGTTTTGATCGTTTTGATTTTATTTTGTAGCGCTCTTATTGAAAAGCTCGTTACAATAGACTTGAGATAATACACTTTAATGCGGTAACTATGGTACACCACTCTCTCTCTCTCGCAATGAATGTAACAGGATAACATTGTTGTTGCTTCTCCATGCAAATTTTTTGACAAGCGAGCAGACGCAAACATAGCGGGTGAACAGTGCAATGGTGAATCGAACAAGTCTGCTAACTTCAATGTTATGGACGGTTAAAGTTAAAAACACTTACTTGAAAAAATTATCATAAATTTTATAAATTTTAGATGAAAAGAGCTGTCTAGAGAACCACAAAATTATTTTCCTTAATTGTTTTTTTTTTGGCATTTTTCGTTTATAAGCTTAGAAAAAGTATTATGTGCTTAGTTTTCAAGTTCCAGACATTAATTTGCTTACCAATAGACTGAACTGGATTGGAGTTTAAGTCGGAAATATATGAAGAACTATAACAAAATGAACTGAAAATAAGTGAAGCACATATATATTTCAATTTTAGAACTTACTTTCTCAAGAAGAATCTGAAGAATTCCAAAGCAATGGCAACCACGAAGGAGCTGAGAAGTAGCACTAGAAATTTATACTCTATTATACAATCAGAATATTTCGCAACATAGGGAAATTGTATTTTTTTGCATAGATCGGCGTATAACACTTGTAATCTAGTTATTAAGGGAGCTATTAAGCCCAAAATGGGCGTGACGACATAATCGAAAGTTCACAATAGAAAAAAGTTATTAAGGAATATATTATATAACATGTAATTCCAAGTAGTTAAGCGCATTATTGATTAAAAATAATAAAAAAAGCAAGAAAATAATTACATTTTGCAGTAGAAATTATATATAAATTATTTAACATTTGTCGGTAAGGCGAAGTAGGTAAAATATAATAAGAAACCGTTATATTAAAATACTGAAACTACAAATATTAACAAAATAGACAAAAAGAAAAAAAAATAATAAAACACAAAATTGCACGACAAATAGTTTCGGTTCAGAGCAGGTTTTGAAACATGTTTAAAAAATTCGAACAGCAAAAAAAAAGGTTTTATATATGCTCCAAATCAATTTTTTTTGTTAAAAAATTCCAATTTGATACTTTTTGAAAAGAATTAATTTAGTTAATGAAAAAATGCATGCTGAACATTTTTTGTTAGTTTGTGTAATATTTTATTTAATCTATTGTTACAAAAAATTATTATAAATAAATTCTCATTTACTTGTTGACTCAAAAAATCTTGCACCAAAGACTCTATCAAATAGCAAGGGAAATTAATTAATTAATTCCTAAAAAAAAAATATTTTTTAATTTTGCGACCAAATATTTGTAAAAAAAGCACACATAATACATATATATAAATTCAAGATATTAACAGTCGCAATGAATATAAAAAAAAAAATTGTTAAGAGAATGTTTTCTTCCCTTACCCTTAAAAATATAATCAATACAATTTATTTCCATTCAATTCAATAAAATATTATTATACAAAAATAAATAAATAAAATAAATTTACAATACATTGCAGTTGTTGATTACTTGAAACCAGGTGCGGATCCAGAGTACAGTTTTGGGGGGGAAATATATAATTTTGTACTTGCAACTCAAAGTTTTTTCTTCGGGGAGCGTCTTTTATGATGGAAATAATGTATAACTTTTAACTTTTGTGGGAGAAACTCTCCGCAGTTACCAAAGACACCACCCCCGCCCCCCGGGGATCCGCGCCTGCTTGGAACTAAGTATTATATGTCATAAGTAGCAAAAAAATTATGAAATGTATGCATTCTCCACAAAAGCTACGTTAACTTTTTCTCATTTTCTCTCACTGGATTGGTAAATAGCAAGAAAGAGTTCACCGCAAACAGTGTCTTGCGTAGAGAACCCCTATATTACAAACCTTCTGAAAATAATTTTGTGTATAAGAGAACGAAAAGGTTTTGTATCTAAAGGCTGATAGTTCGAGCTTCCCTACTTTTTTTTAAATGATTGGAAAGACGTTCTTTGGCAATTGTTTTTTTGAAGATTATTTCTCTGAAATTTTGGCAGCGGCTACGTCTCAGATGGACCATCCGTTGAGTAAAATTTTTGGTGACTCCTTCGAGCATTTCGACTGGTAACTGGCGAATGACACGTGTCATGTTTTGCTCCACGGCCTGAATTGAAGCGGGTTTGTCTGAATAGATTTCGGACTTTACATATTGGTGGCCCATCAACAGGCTGAAAACGTGAAATTATCTGCTCACCGAAGTGTTCTCTCAATAAATCCATTGACTGATGCGATGTGTGGGAAGTGGCACCGTCTTTTTGAAAACAAATGTCGCCGAGATCACGAGCTTCAATTCCAGGCATCAAATAGTTGGTTATCATGGTGGCCATAGACGCTTACGTTCTCACCGGCATCATGTTTGAAGAAATATGGATCGATGATTCCACCGGACCACAAACCACACCAGCTAGCAGATCAGTAATGGAAAGTGTTACCAGAAGCAAGCAACTTCACTTGTATTGGGTGCCAAGTTATAGGGGCATGAAATATTGGACGAGGTTGCCAAGAATGGTGTACGGCTAACATTGGGAAATCCATGCATTGTCTATACGACGATATGGACAAAAGCAGATTAAAGAAAATTTAAACCCAATGGAACGAGCTACCTGGGTGCAAAATTGCAGAAGTCATGTGCAAAACGGTAGATCGGAAGCACACAAAATTCCTATTGGTGCTCGAAAGAAGAGACTGTAGAATCATGTTTGGAATACTAACTAACTGGTGGGGATACATGCCCGCAGAAAGAAGCTGACTGATTGAGAAGACTGCCGAAAAAGTCTAGAGCAAGGCACCAGGGGAACAATAGATCATCTCTAGTTCACTTGTCCCGGATTGGCAAGACTACGCGGTATGTATTTGGGGTCCCTACGGTATGATACACTGGAGGAGGTATTGATAGTGAGCCCACAGAATCTGTTAAAATTTGCGTCAAGCGCAAGCATCCTAAAGGACGACTACTCCTCTAGGATTTTGTAACTGAACTCCATCTGGTATCACAAAGAACCAAAAGTGATCTAAAAATTAACTACCATATAGAACACGATTGGATAAATTGATCATTTGGTAGACCAAGCGGAAGAGAAATTGGCTTCTCTAGCAGAAGCACACCAAAAACATCACAAAAAGTAACAGCTGGCATGACGTTGTAGACAAAATCAGAATCGCGCTTATAAAAGCAAGAGGGAGAAGAGAGAGGAGAGTATTCCATACCTTGCATCCGTCATGCTCTAGATCCACTACAATACACTGGAACACCAGTGCTCTATACTCGTATTCACAATGTCTCCACTCATTTCCTGTATATATAATATTATATATACATATGCATTTATGTGCTTATAAAAACATTTATGTATATACTTGTATCTACATACATATGTATATATGTATGTAGGTATATGAGTCTCCCCAGCAAGTGCGTATAACCACACAATCTGTCTGCGTTCATGTCAACGCTTGCAGAATGCTGCTGATAAGTGAGCATTGTTTTGCTTCTTTTCTGCAGCTCTTTCTGTGCTTTCGATCTTGGCTTCCAATTAAATTATTCGAATCATCTGTGGAACGCCAGCGATCCGTTCGCATCATCTGTTTCGTGGGTATGTATGTTTCGGGCGGCAGACACACATACATATTTTGCTATTTTCCTAATCATTGCTGGCGCATCCATACACACACATACATATCACATACAAACTTATTGGATCTCTTCCATCGCGACGGCCGAGATCCATTGATGCTGCCGCGTCTGTTACGGCAATGACTGTTATGTTTGCGTCCACATGGTTTGCGATAACTTTGTTGCGGCCCCGAAAAGCCGACAATGGCGCGAATGACGACTGCATCTATGTGTGTGTGTGTTGATGTCCCCGCGCTTCGTTGACCTCTGTTAAGCGAGTGTATGCCTTTTGTTGCTTATTCTTTAATGTTGTCCGGTTGTCTTTTGTTTTTGTTGTCGTAATCTGCAGACTTTTTGTTGTGGTTTTTTTACTTGCATTTTGCAAATAGCTCCCCTTCTTGTTTTCTGTGCTGAAATTCTCTGAATTGCTGAGCGTTTTCATTTCGAAATTCCGCTACTCTCTTTCAAGCTCCATGTGCAAGATTGTAGGTATGTAATTATATAAATATATTCATATGTGCGGGTTGTATTTGTACATTGAGGGGATCTTAAACTGGGATTGCGATCGGATTGAATTGTTTTGTTTGTTTTGGCATTGTGCGCATTTCGGCTGGAGAAGGAAGCTCTCAAGCGAATGGAAGAAAATATCTTAAATACTTTAGTTAAGATTGTGTTTTAAGTGTATATACATATCTACATATACATATGTATATAAATATGTGTGAGTATGTTTATGTTGAATTGCACAGTTTTGATTATTTGTGGCAAGATTTTCATACATTAGGGTGATCCTAAATATTTCATAGAGCCAAGGGCAATTTTTTACAATAATGCAGAATGCTTTCGATCCGGAGACAGCCCGGTAGCTTGATGAATTTTCGTATGTTGGAATCTAGTACTGCAGATAACCATATTTCGGACCCCGGCGAAGTCAATCAGCCTCAACCCATTTGGGGATGTTTCATCGTGGAGGCTGAATTTACTGACTATTGTGCCAAAGTTACCTTCTTTGCCCACCCCGGCGTTAAAGTCGCCAAGCACTGTTTTGACATCGTGGCGGGGCAACTCTCATAGGTGCGTTCCAAGCGCTCATAGAAGGCATCTTTGGTCACATCGTTCTTTTCTTTCGTCGGGGCGTGGGCGCAAATCAGCGATATGTTGAAGAACTTCGCTTTGATGCGGATTGTGGCTAGACGTCCATCCACCGGGTTGAATCACAGTACTCGGCTACGGAGTCTCTCTCCCACCACGAATCCCACACCGAATTCGTGCACCTTTACATAGAGACTGTAGTAAATGGCACAAGGACCTACTCACCTCAGTCCCTGTCCTGTCCATTGCATTTCTTGGATGACGGTGATGTCAGCCTTTGTCTAAAGAGAACATCAACCAGCTGGGCAGCGACACCTTCCCAATTAAGGAACCAGCCTGCACTCAAATCATAATCCTTAACATGTTTGCAGGGGTCGTTATAAAAAGGGGGATCAGCCTATCCGAGGCTGTTGTTTCTTTTTCATTGATAGGGTTTTTTACGTGGCGGATCCCAAATCCAGCGGACAACCTTGGATAGGGGATGTTTCGCCTTCTCACTTTAGCCCGCTTTTTTGGCTAAAGAGAGAATACTTGGTCTACGACCGGAAGTCATGAACTGCTTGAGTCATATTTAAAAGAGTCGTTTCTGGCCACTCCCAAGAGAATGACGCTTAGAGAACTTTCCTCACGTGAACTTCTACACATAGCTCCATCCTGCAAAGAAATGCAGACTGCAAGGTTAGATAAATATCAGGTATACATATTTAAAAGTTTAACCTGATAAAACTTAAGTCATTTAAAATTGTATATAATTTCAAATTGAAGTGCTTGAAATAATTTCCCGAACAAAATGAGAGATTAGTATACCCAGGAGATCTTGTATCTATCAAATATAGCTGCAGATTCTAACCCCACTTTTAAGTATATATGTACATATGTATAGCTTTGAGAAGTACGCCTTTGCAAGATTTCAAGATTAGCTTCCCTTTCTATCCTTTCTTCCGAAGTTACCTCTTAAGATAAAGCGGAACGTCCGGCATCTGGAAGGAATATATATGCAACTTAACACCCTATAATAGGAAGATTAGGACTGCAAAACAGACAAGCTGTAGAAACTTCTGTGAAAACGTCACCCCTACACCAGAAGCAGCTAGGCTGCATAAGGCTCTAGCCAGAGCACACTGCACTGGCAATCAAAAGATGCGACGGAACATATACGACCAGTGCGGAAGGAAGAGCTACGGCATTTCTGCGGGCTCATTTCCCGGAAATATTTCGGGAAGATCAATGTCTACCCGTAGTCCAACACAAACCATCTCGCTTAGATTGGGTAGTCGCAAGGCAACTGTTTACTGCGGACTCAATCAAGTTTGTAGCTTCGTTCGCGAAATTCAATTCTCCGGGGGCGTACGGAATCTTTTCAGCACTCTTACAATAGGCAGAAGTTTTTGGTTGATGAGGGATAGCTTTGCACTGGCGTATACCCTTGAAATATAATGGATCGCGAAGGTGATATTTATATCCAAGGTAAGAAGGAATTACTATTCACTGGCAAAATCTGTCTGGTCAATTAGCCTAACTTCCATTTTTATCAAAAGGTATGGAAAAGGTCTTGGATCATGGAATAAGGTCGAAGGACCCCTGCATGCGAACAGATCAACTAATACTGCTCTGTACCAGTTAACTTCGGAAATACAGAATTCGCTGGAAGAAGGTGAAATAATGTTATACGCCTTCCTAGACATCGAAGGGGCTTTTGACAACACGTCTCACAAGAGCGTAGCCAGGACGCTGGAGAAGAGGAACGTGGCAGCACCGGTGCGCAGATGGATAGAGGTGGTATTACGCACCAGAATAACTGAAACCCACAGTAGGCGATACCAGGATTCGTCTCCACAGGGTGGAGTGTAACACCCCTGTTATGGAGCCTTGTCGAAGACCACTTACTAGTTAGGATAAAGGTCCTTGGATCCATCTTTTAAATAGGGATCACATCGTCTCACTAGCACCCAGCAGTATATTGGAACTTATCAATATGGTGGGTCGAGGTGAGTCTTTGTGACTTAGGAGAGAGCCCAATAGTCAAATCGTTTTTGTTCCAAAAATTGACGGCCTACTACATAGTTTGATGTCATACTTTAAGTGTATCTTTTTCATGAAATTACTGGACGAAGGGTTTCTCTCTTCTTTTCTTCCACTTCTCTGCGAACGCCAAAGCGACCAGGAAGTCGTTAATTTTCTTGCAGGGTTATTATGAATGAGTATTTAAAAAATAACGCATCTACTTACATTTATCTACATTTAAGTGTGCGGGGTGCCCTTCGCCCTTCAGAAAGTTCGCACGATCGCCAATACGTTAGTGTTTGTGCCTCGCATAAGTTTTTTCAATTTCAGTTGGGGGCCATGCGTGACTGTGGCTCGGCACTTGAAGTCCCGCATTCTCCGCGAGCAAACAATTGCTTATGTACGATCAGACGTACATACATATGTATATACATATATGTATATGGATATACGTGCACTTTTGCGTCGAACTAGCGGCCCCTCGAAGTGGCAATTCGACTGCGTTGCGCTTTATTTCGCTGCTTACTGTTGTTGTTTGTGGATTTCAATGAGACTAGTTTTTGTGTTGTTTGCACTATTTTGAAGTGCCAACAATAAAAAACAAAAACAATAAAATTAAGAAAAAATAAAAAGTCAATGCAAAAATATAGAAGAATAGGATAAATATGACTGCACCAAGTTTTGTTGCGCCGTCGAACTGGTTCGCCTTTTAGTAGCCGTTGCACGTTCTCAGGTCTCAGCCAACGAGTGTCGAATATCGCTGTCGTTGCGCCGCACCGCATGTGTTGATTTGACCATAGATGGCGACAACCGCTAGCCAAACGCACAGACAGCACCGCACCACAGCGCCCTCCCCTGATGGCACAGCAATTCCATTCATTGGCCAAGACGACGACGTTCGTTGCCTTCGCTAGAACAGCAGCGCTCGCTCACACTTAACCGCTTCGCGCCGACAAACTGAGTCCGATTCGATTGAATTGCATGCAACACTGTTGCCACTGCCTTCGCGCTTGCGACTGCAACATGTCGATTCTTGCCGCTTGCATGCGGTTGCTGCATCAGCGCCACATCGCTGGGATTCCTTTGTGCCATTCCACAGATGCCACAACAGCCAACCAGCTAACAAGCGAGCAAGTAAGCGAATTTTTTCTGCGCGCACTTTGCTGAAATGCTGAAAGAAGGCGAACTTGCCACATAAAATACACACACACACACGCACACTTGTCGCTGCTATTGGTGGTATGCGTGTGTGTGTGTGTTTTGCCGCATTTGTGCACGACAACGTGAAATACCAAACGGTGAATGCAGCGATATGAGCGTTCGCTTGTTGTTCAGCTGTATCCGGGAAGCAGAGGCAGCGGCGCGTATCTGCGAAATTCTTTGTTGCGCACGAAAAGCTTGCGCCATGTTGCAGTCGGCGGTGAGGATGTGAGCCAAGAACAAGAATGTGGTGGACAAAAACAAAAGCCAAATGACTAGAGGAACAATAAAAAATTGTAAACGCAAAAGCAAAAATAACAAGTAAGGAAGCGCTAAGTGCGGGTGCAACCGAACATTTTATACTCTTGCAACTTGCACGAATCAAAGCAGGGAAATACCTAAAAGTGCATAACGTCAACCAGATGGTCCAATCACGCTCTCTAATTTTCATTGAAATAACTCACATATGATATATCCAGCTTAAGGTTACTCGGAAGTGAGGGCTCAGGCAAGTTTTAACCCACGGGAACTCATTTTCGGATAGCAGAGTTATTATTATCAGGAAAAAATTGTCTCTGAATTTCAGTTGTACAATCTCATACATTGACCGGTATGTTCGGTCAAAAGTCAACTATAGACGCTGAGATCCACATATTCGGTACTGAGGGGCTTGAAAAGTGTCGGCATTGTTCGTGCAAACTTTTATCCCGTGATTTGTGTACTGGAAAACGAAAGAATCACAAGGATTTTAAAATTGTGCTATATGGGAGATAGGCGAGATTGTAGACCGATTTCGCCCAGTTTCGCACTCTGACATTGGAATGTTGAAATAGGTCGAGCAGGTCCCGAGATATGTGATTTAATCTAAAACGGGGCGGTGCCACGGCCATTGTCCAATTTTTACCACGGCTCTTCTAAAGTTATCTAATACCATTCCGGGGGTAAAATTTACTGCCTCTGTCCCCTAGTGGGTGTGGCAGTGGTCCGCTTACGTCCATCTACAAACTCACCAAGGAATATGTGTTTCATCAAGATATCTTAATTTTTACTCACGTTACAGCTTGCACGGACGGACGGCCAGACAGACAGTCACCCGGATTTCAATTCGTCTCATCATCCTGATTATTTCTACATACATAACTCTATATCTATCTCGATTAGTTTTAGGTAATATTTACCAACATTAGGTGAACAAAACTATTATACTCTGCAGCAACAGGTTGCAAGGGTATGAAAAGTAAACGAATGAACGTAGAGAAAATACAATAACAAGAAAAGCAATTAAAGCTACGCTGATAGGTGGAGTTTGTGGGCAGTGGCAGTTAGCACGCAGCAACTAAGTGGGTATCAGCAGTGTTGCCAAACAGTCGATTTTTATGCCCAAAATAAAATTGTAATATTTACAATATTTTTTAATTGAGAAAATTGGATAACAAAAACAAATTTTTAACATCGAAAATTGTTTTAGTGTTCGACAAAATATTCTCCATTGAACTAATTTTCAAAACACTTTTCCCACTCTGATTGAAATACATACCTCCAAAACATGCCTTTTGAGCGCATCAATCGATCTTGCAATATTAGTTACAGTATGCTGCATCAATAGTTTCCGGAAATACGACTGAATTTGGAGCACCTTCCTTAAATTCATCTTGGAATGCTCTACGACCTCGATTGGATTCACCATACACCACCATAGATAGATACTGATCCTTAATGGAGCTTTGTCGCCAAACACTGAATTAAGTTCATAGATGCACTGTTGTTAAGTTAATCCATGTCGAAAGTTGTGAAAAATAATCGCTTGAACATTGAATTCCATTTTTTGGTCGAGAAGAATATTTTAAGTTACTGTAAAAAACACAAAAAAGCTCATATGTAAAAACGTTCCGTGTATGAATACCATCCAAATTGTCAAAATTTACGATAAAATTGTTCTCTCGCCGATATCGGATCCCTATAGCACATACTTAGCTGCCATACAAATTGACAGATCAAAGTAAAATTAGAAATCTTTTTATGTATTTTTGTGCTATAAGAAAAGCACATGTAAAGGGTATTATAGCTTTAGTGCAGTTTTACTTTTTCTTGCTATATTTTGTAATTTAAATAAACATTATCGCTCCAACAAATTGTTTACCGTCAAAAAACAGTTTAAAATAAAAAAATAAAAAAAAAATATTTTTTATTAAAAAATCAACCACTTTTGCCTGACTCCGCCTAGGCAATGGCAACACTTGTAGCAAGTAGGCGGTAAGCACAGTTTCTCTTATGCATGCGCCCATCGTCCGCACCACCTCATCCACAACCTTCGTTTGCCTTTAGTAAAACGTCAGAAAAAAATCGGAAAAATATTGCGCGCGGAACATCAGGTGTTGCTGTCCGCTACCGGCCACGCAACAAACTTGCCATTGTTGCTTGCTATGCAATTCGCCGCGACACATCGAACAGCTGAACTTGCAGTCGCAGCGACGCACACAAGAACACACGTCGCCGTCGACAGACGTCAACGACCAATATTGCTTTTGCTACTTCGGTGTATTGGCACAACTAAGTATGTATATTTGTGTGCGTATGTGCATGATTGTGCTTGCGTTTGTGCCGGCGACTATTGCTGCTAGCGTTATTGCCTCCATCGCGGCGCGACGACGTACGACGTACTCGTGAATTCCTTGCCTCGTTTCGGAATTTGTTTGTGTTTTGCGGTCGCAAGAATTTTTCGTTTTTCCATTTGGCTTGGCCATTGAAACGAGTGGAGTCGCGGCGTGTTGTTCGTACTTTAATTGGCAATGAAAATTCCAAGTGTTTTTTCGCGTATTTATTTTATATTATTTTTTCGAAATATATTTCATAGCGCTACGTTGTGTTCGTAAGCCTTCGTGATTGTACATTTGCGCGCATTCTATTGTGCAACTTGAAGAAATACGAAATGTGTTCACACACAGAAAAAAAAGCAGTCATGGAAATAACTAGTGAAATAATAATAACAAACCGTGAGCGGCTGTCGGCACACAGCTGAGGAGGAGGACCGCCTCTGTCAGCGGCGTCGAGTTCGTTCATTCGTTCGTTTGTTTTAAGTGTTGGGGCGGCGCGTTCATTACATTGCATTAAATATAAGTTATTTATTGTTGCACAAATGCATGCACGCCGGTGTATAGTGTATTTTATAGTGCGGGTACTTTGCGTAAGTTGCAAGCGGAGTTGGGTTGTTTGCGCGTGTGTGTCGGTGCAGTGAAGTTAAGTGAACTAGCCGGCAAACCGCCTTTGGGCTGCCTACATTAATTGAGCCCAGTTAAGTCGCTGCGTGCTGCTCAAATATTGTTTGTTGTTTGTGTGATTCGTAATTCCTAGAAATAAATTAAACGCCGTGTGTTTGTGTGGTTTTGGGGGCAAGTGGTGGTGATGAAATGGTGCAAAAAGCGCGGCTAACGGTAAAAAGTTGCGCCAAGAAGCAGCAGAATGTCAAGATTGTAAATACAGACGTACAAACATACATATGTACATACATACATGTATGCGACGAGTGGCAATAGTGTGCTTAGAATACAGTGAAGTGAAGTTATTTGCTAAAAGTTATTGTGTGGAAAAAATTAAAAGGAAAAAATTAGAAAATATTAAAAATAAGAAATCAATTGAAAAAATGAGAAGAAACTAAAAATTAAACAGGAAAAGATTAAAAAAAAATTAATAGGAAAAAATTTAAAAATAAAAAATAAAGTCAAATAAAGTTAAAAAAATAACTTGTTTAATAAAAAACGGCCAGCTATCACCCTTTAAAACAATTGTGCATACAAACATACATAAGCATCTACATATCCTACGTTATATCGGTATACTCCTCCCACACCTCCGCAGCACAGCAGTGACGTTGTAAACAGCAGCGCTTTGTTTTTATTGTCATTACAGCTGCTGTTCACGCTTTGCTTTCCCCTCCATGCGCGCACCATATTCTTGCACATTACAATAACTTTGTTGCAACAATTCAGTGACATTTCGATTTTTTCACATTCGCTGGCACGCACACAACCACACAATTATTTCTGCATCGTTTTTTATCTCTTCATTGTCACTTTTGGCATAAACAGTATTGCAACAGTTGTTGAATTCGCCGCGTTTTTATGATTTGTTTTGACTCTTCGATTTGTGCAACAACAACTCTGTCTAGAACGCACATGAACAGTGTTAGTCGCTGATATAAACAAACCAATACAAGTGAAACATTTTTTTGCACAGTGGGCGTTTCTGGAGTTACAGCAAATTTTTGAGGTAAGTGCTTATTACGAATTAGAATATTTAACTGAAATTTTAGAAAATCAGTATGTATTAGCCTGAATATTTTGTTAAAAATTATAACTTTATTATGCTGAATTTTGGAGTATTTCTTAATTTACTTAAATTTCTTTTTATTTCTACTGAAATGTTCTTTATATTTGCTTTTCATCTTTACTACCACTACTATTTTCTTTTAATACGAATATTTCAATAATAATTTTTTTTTCGATTATTCCTTAAGGAAAGATCGTCACCCAAAATGCAAATTAACATAAAATCACTTTTTCATAAGTTTACAGGCGAAGGAAGAACGTTAAAATAGAAACCACTGATATTGAAGCAAAATTTGAGTTTTGGTTATAAAATGGTTATTATATTTGACAGCGATTTTTGTTTTTTTTTGATGTTACGTTGTTTTGCATTTTGCATTATTGCAATTATTTATCTTTAATAAGTTTTTCACATTTAATTTTGAAACTGTTTTGGCATGTACTGATTCTTTAATGACTTTAAAAATAAGTTAAGAAGTTAACTAGGTTACTTGAAGTTTATCAAACACACCATATAATTGCACCCTATCACATATGTAAGTATGTAAATCAATATGTTTCATACTTAGAGACGAAATAATTTTAAAATTGAACTATTAGAACTATTCTACTATACTCACATATAAGGTTCCCTATCGTTTCCGCAAAAATCGGGTCTACGTAACCACAACGAACCCGGATTTCAAGCAAAAAGAGCTCTCAACGCGGCAGCATTACTCAAAATTAATTCAGATATATTTTCTTCCACTACAACAGCAACAAAGATTCGCTTTTGAATAGTGTTCAGGTATCCTTCACTCTGAAAAAGTTCTATAATGTGAGAACAAATGATAAAACGTGCGATAAACGCTGTGATAGCCTGTATGGTTTTGAAAAAGTTAAAGAATAAAACATTAGCTCTTGTTTAATTTCCAACTAGAAGAGGATATTTAGCTCCACTTTCCCCTTGACGCACCTTATTAAGCGGGACTTAGTGTTCAAAATTAATAGAAATCTCTTCTCGTTGTCCTTATTTTATTTCATTTATTTTTTCAGACTATATACATACATGTTAAATGTTTATACTAACTTGAAGGTACTTTAGGTCATTATATCGAAACATCACATCATTATCGAAAAAAATATTTTTCTAACATTATGTTTCACGGAAGCCCTCTTCTGTTTAGTTTTTACTGGATGGCATTTAAAAAATAGTGATAACAGGACTACTTCAGGTCCTCTATTACGTCACCCCACAATTAAATCACAAATATACCTTCGCACAGCATTTTGAGAATTGGCTAAAGTCCTTCAAATATGGTTTGTAACCTCCAGAATGTTATAGACAGTGCATAGTTTTTGGGATAATGAAATTTTGAGCACCTTCATTTTTCTTCAAGAAGCTATTTGTTTGTCGGAACTAATATCGAACTAGTAGAACATTTTCTTGCCATACAATCTGAACGATCAAAATTAAGCTCTTGAATCAGATTTTTTATTTGGCAATGTTTATTCATGATTTTAAAAGATTACATGAGTTTCCTCGGGTAAAAAAAACAGCCTTTTTTCAACAATTTTGTTATCATATAAGAAATGAAGTTTTCTTATTAGAATTAAGCTCGGCCTTTGCCACGCCATTTCCATGACCCCTCGGAATAAAGATGGGCTCACGATGGCAGCATAATTTCTTACAGGATAATTTAAAGTAAAAAATAAGTGTTTTAGTTAAAACCTTAACTTAGAATTTGGACTAAGGAAAAAAAAACTGAAAATTGGATTTTTGGCAGACACTTTCATGAAAAGTTCAAATCGAAAACAAAATCTGTCGTTCAAGTCTTTAAGAATTGTATCCCAAAGACCTATGTAAGATCACGTGAAGATCGGTTGAGTAGTTTTCGAGAAATCTTGCCAACCGACTCCAAAAACAGAGTTTCGAGCAAAACGCTTTTAAAGACGTCGCGCTTAACCTAGCAAGCCTCGAGTTCTCAAGGTTGTATCTCTACAGGTGTTGTAGGATTTAATAAGACAATAAAAAACTTCGATTTTTTGACACCCGTAAACCCATGTAACCCCTTAATTTCTGATATATTTTTTATATACATATTCTCTGCTTTGTATACATTAATTGTAGTCTTCGCCCACTGTGCCAAGTAAATTTACATTCACACAAAAATTGTCAGCAACTTTTCAAGTGTGTTTATATACACACACATACATACATATATACATAGCGTGTATTTTACTATCAACAAAAGTCACATCACGTTTCAGCTTGTCCATGTCACTGTGGCACAAATATTCACGCACTCGCGACCACCAGCCCCCAGAACAAACAACAATGCAACTAAAAGCAATTCGCACTTCGCCGCAGCTGCGCAATGCGTTGCACGTTTGCTGAATAACGCAAGCAGTAGTTGCACTGTCTATAGCATTTCGCTCGCACTCAAACAGACATCCAATCGGTATTTATACCGTTGTATGCACACCTGTAATTATGTTTATACGCATGTGGAGCCATAGTCGACCGAAGGCGAAAACAAGTGATTTCACTCGCACAGCGCGCAACAGCTGACAACACTTGCCGCCACTATATGCGTCTCGCTCGCACTATATATCTGTGGCGTATACATACTATAGAAGTATTTTAGATATTTTCGCCGCGCATTCTTCAGCGCATTTTTCCGGCACATTTCTCTAACATTCCACAAATATTTGTAGTAGAAATTTTGTGTGTATAGTAGAATATGCCGTTAGATGAGTTGCGCATATTTGGTGCTAGGTGGCGCACTAAGCAATCATAATAATAAACTGGTTAAGAGCGAGAGAGAGAGAGAGCGGGCGTATGAGTGAGTGCGGGTAAAGAGTGAAAGAGCGCTGGTGGGTGGTGTTGAGTGAGTGGGTGGTTTTCTCTCTTCCTACACCCTCCCCCTTCAGGGCTTGTGTCGCAATGAGTGAAATGCGCGCCTTGAGTGAATAACTTTGAGTCCTGAGGTAATAAGTAAGTTTCATGCTCAAAAACCAGAAAAATTAATCAGTTCGCCAGGTGAATTTGTTGCCGTCTTTTTGTGCGTTTTAACGCTATTAGCTTTTGTCTTGTTGCCACAATTGTTGCCGTTGATCATGTTGCGCTGCGGTGTGCGGTCGTCGGTGGCAATGCTATAAAATGTAATATGTAAGAGTTGTTTATTGTATCTTAGTGTATTCGTATGTGTGTGTGTGTGCCTGTGTGTATTACTTGTTAGCTTCATTCAACAGAAGTTTCTGATTAACTGGATCCATTTTATAGCTTGTTTGCAATTGAAAATGATCTTGCTGTCAAGTTGTTCTTGTTATTGTCATTGTTGTTGTTGCTGTTGATGGTGATGCTTGATTGTTGCTCTTCATACTGTCATTGTCGATTATTTGTGGCATTAACATTAAAACTGACATAAAACCAGTCTGGGATTTTAGCTTTGAGAAGAGACTGATTTCAAAATTGTTGTTGTTGTTGACAACTATTAATCAAAGTTTAATAACTGTTATCATATACTTATGCACGTACATTTTTATGTTGAATTTTTGTGTATTTTCTTATGTATACTTGTATTGAAATGAAAAATGTTTACTTGCAACATTTTGTTGCAAAGTGTTAAAGACCTCTGACATCATTTGTAAGTTATTATTTACATTTAAACTCGTATTGCTAAATATTTGCTTATTCGATGTTTTGTTATTGACGGCTATTAGAAATTCTGTAGCTTTTTGTTAAAATTGCGTAAGTCGACTTTGATTAATTTAGAAAATTTTAGTTATTTTAACTGATTTTTTCGAGACTCGACGTTGTTTTTTTCACAATTAGATGCTTTCTTATTGGCAGCTATTGAAAATTCTGTAGCTTTTTGTAAAAATGGCATACGTCGACTTAATTAATTTAGAAAATTTTAGTAATTTTAACTGATTTTTTCGATACTCGACGTTGTTTTTTCACAATAAGATGTTTTGTTATTGACGGCTATTAGAAATTCTGTAGCTTTTTGTTAAAACGGCATAAGTCGACTTTGATTAATTTAGAAAATTTTAGTTATTTTAACTGATTTTTTCGAGACTCTACGTTGTATTTTTCACAAATAACAAATTTTATAAATTATGGAAGCTTCTAATTACAATAGAATTCATAGAAAAAATTTCGTAATTTTACTAAGAAATTAAATGGTTAACTTAGTTTACTTCGACTTTAGGGTTATATCCACGAATTGATAGCTAACTTCGAAAATTTCAGTCGATTCGGCAATTAGTTTCGGAGATATGAGCGCATTTATGAGATTTTTTTAACTTAAAAACTTAAAGAAAAATATAGTTTGCAGAAAAAAATGACTAATGATGATCATGTACTTCAAGCATGACCTCTTCCGGGATAAAACAGCATCTTTAAGTTCAAATTTCGAAAATTTAATTTTTTTGACTTAAGTCGTTTTAGCGGTTAACGGCTGCCATTCTCATAAAACAGTTCATATATAAAACACATACACAAACATACACACTTACAAACATACACAAAAACAAATACATATTAACGCAAACACTATTTGTTGTCATTGTTATTATTGTTGTTATTGCAACTTTCCTGCTGTTAGGTGTTGGCTCATCATTCATTCACCTTCCAACTGTAGGGGCAGCAGCCACCACAGCATCACATTTACCTAAATACACAGATGCACACACACATACACACATCCATAAAACAGCACATATTGTTGTCGACTTTATTGTTGTACGTTGATTGTTGTAGTACTCATGCATCAATATCTTTCTGTTTCGGTCGACAAGAGCATTGCTAAGATTTCTTCTTGCACCACACGAGTGTTCATGAGCTTTTGTAGTCATTGTTGCTGCTGTTGCTGTTGCACCTAGCCTGGTAGTTGTAGTTGTTGCTATAGTTCTTGGAAAACAGCGAACATCTGCTGTTTCAGTCGCTGTTGTTGTTGTTATTGTTGTTTGGCCGCCACTCTTGCAGATTTCTAAAGATGTCTTTAAAAGCGCTCTGTTGTTTTTGTTATTGTCCGGTCTGGCCTTGCATCAAGTGTGACTTCTACTACTTTGTGGCCAAGAGACCCGCTTCAGTTGAACAGCTGCACCCGCTTTTTAACGCTTCTGGCCATTCGTGGCGCAAAGTGGAAGCGTAGAATATGCTAGGTGTATGTATGCATGTGTGTATGTTTGTTTGTACCTCGCATTCGTACTTTCATGGAATTGTGTTGCCACTTTGGAACGGAGTACAATAAACATTTTTAGTAGAAAAGGAAGAAATCTTTCCCTCCCTCCCTCTTTCCTTGCTGTGTGCCTTGTTGCTTTGGCTTCTATTTCATGACAATCAATGCAAATTGTTATTGTTATTGCTTCTGAATTGTAAAGTTACACAATGTTGTTAATATTTGCTGATATTCCATAAGCTTCGCAATGAGGTGGCTTCATCATTCATTGAAATTGTTGCGTTGTGTTGATTGGCACTTTTCGTGGAGTGTTGGGGACATCTCCATATTTGTTTACCAGTTGCGTTTATTGATAGTTTATGATGGTGCAAATGAGAAAAAAGTGTTAATTTTGGTTCCACTGAACAATATTTTCGAGAATGTCGAGAAGCCCTGGATAATAATACTATATAGGCCAATTTCGTGAAGAAGTCTTGTCAAATAAAAAAATTTTCCATACTAGGACTCGATTTTGATTGGTCAGCTTGTATGGCAGCTATATGCTATAGTTACCCGATCTAAATAATTTATTCGAAGGCTAATCCACTGCCTTGGACAATAACCAATACCAAATTTCGTGACGAAATCTCTTCAAATAAAAAAGTACCTTGTCAAATTGGGAAGGTTTGGCGTAGAAGGACTTGGGTTTGATCGGTCTGTTTGTATGACATCTATATACTATAGAGATGCGTTTTCGGCGATTCCGATAAATGAGCAGTTTCTTGTGAAGATAAGGACGTGTGCATGCATTTTACATGGATATCTCAAAACTGAGGAATTGAGGGATTCGAGTCTATATCGACAGACTGACAGACCTCGTTAAATGACTCAGCGCGACCCCATTTGAACACCTAAAGTGTAGTGAAATCTTATACCTTATCTCTTGTAACGCAGAGCAGACTTCTTATACTTTTAGGAAACAACTTTGGTTTTTAAGTCGCTGCACTCTGTTGGTCTCGTCATAATGTTTGTTCCACTTATTGTTTCATCTTTTTGAGATTCAACATTCTTCGATAGTTCCTCCGAAGAATTTTTCATATGAATAGGTAGAGAGTCCCCAATTCATGTAAATTTTTTACAGAATTTTACTGTCGAACACCTCAAGATCTCCTCTTCGACCTCTTCTTGTCTGAAACTTTGAGACTATAACTGTTAACCGATCTAGTTGTGTGAATATAACGGAATGCCCACAAATGAACTTACATAGTGTTTTTCCCGTTCTACATTTAATGTACTGTCTAGAGGAATGTGGATCCACTTTCTGGCCAAAGATTATTCTTTTTAGATATATTTGCTTTGTCAAACGTCAGATGCTTTAGAGTCCTTTTTTAATCAACTAATCTGCTTGTCCAGCCTTGCAATCCAACGCAGAATCACTCTTGATAACAGGTGCTTTGGACTGAGTAGGAAATTGAAAAGTAAAATCCTCTCCTAATGAACAAAGACCAAACTCGACAAGTCACTCATCATTTCCGTCCTGCTATATGGTGCGGAGGCAGGGACAATGACATCATCTAATGAGTCGGCCTCAGGAGTATTCGAGAAAAATGTTTTGCGGAAGATTATGGTCTTCGATAAAACGATTAGCTGTACGACATATACGGCGACATTGACATACATAGTTCAGCGAATCAAGAGACAGCGATTGCCCTGGCTAGATCATATTGTGCGGATGGAAGCAAATACTCCAGCTTTGAAGATTCTCGATTCTGTACCCGCCGGTGGAAGCAGAGAAAAGTGAAGACCTCCACTACGTTTGAGTGATAAGGTGGAGAAGAACCTTACTGACTGGCGCACTGTTGTTAACTCGGCTATAACTGCGTAAGCGATGTCTAAATCTGTAAAAAAGAAAAAGAATCTGTTTTTGAAATATATTTAAATTTTCTAACTATTCTTATCAAAACTTCCAGTAATGGTTTCTTGATGATCCGCAGAATTTCTTACAATGATCGTACTCTCACTAAAAACAATTGGCGCATCCTTTAGATGGTATTGGCAAGGACCGTTAAGGTAAACTTACAGAGCCCAGCAGAATAGCCAGGGTCGGTGTGATGTCTTCTTGTGTTGTATCATGGTGGTTTAGTGTACAGAAAAATGGTGTGGTGTTTTCATAATGTTTCTAAATACCTGTCAAATTTCTATTTATTTCTATTCAACTAGTTTATGTGTTCGAAACCTTAATGTTAATAAAAGTGTGTATATTAATTGATTAGTAATTTTATATCCAGGACTATACATAAGTTTATCACTAATTATGCATAAATACTCTCATCTCTTCCATTCCAAAATATTATCCATCGTCTATATGAATGTAAAGCTTTAAGCTTATCAGAACATCGATTAAGTGATCCTCGCATACATTCGGCTACTAATTAATCATCTGTGCCATCGAACTTGATCTTCAATACTTAAATTTCGACAGTCATTAACTTTGGCTTATTTAATGAAAATTAATGATCGAATTGCCTCACTTTATAGCTATCCATACCTGTGTACGTATGTGTGTAAGTATGAAAGTGTTGCTTGGGTGGTACAGTAGCAAAGCATACCCGAGAGAACTTTGAGAAGTTAATGACTTTCTAAAGGGTGATCCATTTCGAGGTTTCTTATTTTTTTTTTTTAAGAAAAAACACAGAAATTTCCAATTTAAGGGGGAATACTTATTATCACTCGAAAGAATATTCATTGGCATTTATTTTTTGAAGTTTATCTCTTTCAAATATTGTCCGCGCCTACTTCTCAGTTATTTCAACCGTTGAGTCCAATTTTCGACAGTTGAGTTTTGCAATGGTCAATGCCCCGTTATGCTAGCTGTAAGTCGAAATATACTTTTAATAAGTCCTTAACTCCCGTCTTGTCATAATTTGTCCATATCTGTTTCGCTCTCTTGCATTTGGTTATAGATTTCCAGAACAGATGGAATGCTATTTGTGCAAATTGAGCTCTCTCTTGATAGTTCCAATCGGGAATCTCTGGATTAGTCTAGAGAGACTCCTGATTGGCCAAATCGTCTGCTTTTTCGTTGCCGAAATTGATCCTATGTCCGAGAACTAAAATTATAGACAAGTGATGCTGCCTTCCTACATTTGTGGACCATTCGGAAATAACTTTTTCGCGACGATACGGCTGGCAATGCCGCTTGGCTATCTGTATACATGGTACCCTGCTGTATCGTTCCGCAGCTATTCAATAGAGGTGGAGGATCTGTTCAGAATTTAATATTATAAATTTCATGGATAAGAAGATTTGCCATTTGACGCGATATCAAAACCAAGGTATAACCTCTCTAACTCTTTAGGTGATGATCAGAATGCTTTGAGATGCCATTGATTGTATATCGCGAACCTAAGGGTTAAGGAACTTATTATACGAAATTAAATAAAGTTACAGCGTCCCTCAAATGAACTAAGTATTTGTTGAAGTTAAAAGAGGTTGTTACCTGATAAGATTTTGGACAAAAATACCTAACTCTAAGCTATCAGTTGTTATAAGTGGGCGAAGCAATGGCTTTAAATGAACAAAAATCACGGGAAATAGTAAAGAAGTTGAGGAAAAATATAGGCTATAATTCAACAAACACTTCGACTGCATTTTAAAATATTCGGGACAATTTTATAAATTTGATTTTATGACAGAAAGAGTATTTTTAATTGAGTGAGTTTTTGTTTGAGAGAACATGTTTGAGTTGAGTGGTTCGTTTATGAGTATTACTTACATATTACCAACCGTTAACTTAATGTGAGTTTACTCAATTCTAATGAATAAGTCAAATAATTTCATATTTGAGTAATAATCTCTGAAATAATTTGCCGAAAAAAATCGTGATTTTTGAACTTGCGCATTTTCGCCAATTTCTCTTTCACTCAAATTTTTCGTACTCACTCAAGGCTTGAGCCTCTACTCAATTGTATGTATTTTGAAATCACATACACGTACACATAAGCACCCTTAAATGTGTACTTAGTAAATGTTGGCGACCGCCATGCTAACATATTATTATAGTGAAATTGACGACGGCACTTCGGTAATTTATGTATGCGCTTTCTTGTTGTATTTGCGTAAAGCGTGCACACACAAGCGATCAAACATGGCAGTCGGCCGAGGATAAGCCAGCGAAAGCAACTGTATGCGCCCGTTCGGCTGTGTGTGTGTGTGCGAGTTAGTTGGCGCACGAGGATATCCGCTCAAAGGACCTTTCAACGCCACGTCTTTATAAAATACGATAGCGTTTATCACCTACTCACAAATCGCCACCCCCGCACAAATCTACGCTCGGAGCCATTTGCTGTTTGCACAGTGCCTGTCCCCTGACCGACGAACGGTGTAACTGCCGTACGTTCGGTCGGCCAGCCGGTCGTTCGTTCGCTTGTGCGCTGGCTGCACGTAGCGCGCGCGAAGGAGGCGGGGCGCGCACGTTGGTTCTTTCGCTCGTTCATTTGCTGGCTTCTCTACTTGTGCACTGCATCGTTGTTGTTGCTGTTGTTGCGCTTGCTGTTGCTTTGCCTTTTGGAGCACACGCGCCGCCACTTAGTCTTCGTCCTGCTTGCGTTGGCGCCTCACCACCGCTCGCCGCGCCTCGCCGCATTCATGGCTCTGCCTCTTAGCACACATTTGTATGTGCGAACGTGACACAAACACTAGATTAATTTTTAAATGCTTTTTTATTGGTGTTCTTCGGGGAGAGCTTTGCGTGTCCCCCCTATCCAGCAAGCGTCGGCGTGCAATCGTGCATAAAGTGAGGCGATCCGAGCGGTTTGTACGTACAACCGGAAGGACGTACGCACACCGAGACCGAGACCGAGAGTGTGTTGCCGTTGAGTTATGGCAGGTTCTTTCGTGTAACTGTTGTTGTTGTTATTTCTTGCAATGCGCACGAGTGTTGTTGCTGGCGCTGTGGAGCTCCTAACTTCGATTTCTAGCAAAGTAAATGCAGAGGAAGCGGACTGCTTAGACAGCCAGCAACATATTGTTGTCAGCGAGCATGAAAGCGAGATGTTTTTGGGCAACGCAACCGCTGCCACCCTGCCCCCGGTATCTACTTTCCATTTTCGTTGCTGGTAGCCGTCGTCGTCGTTCATCATTTGCTGCTGTTAATGTGTAATTTCTCGTGCTCGTGGGCGACGGAAGTGCGACGAGTGTGAGTGTAATTTGGAGCGGAAGTGAGAGTGCAAAAACGGCTTTAGTGAGTAGTTTATGCGCTGCAGCGAGGTTAGAGACTAGTGAAATGGTAACGGAGTTAGGAGTCACATAGTGGACTACGCAAGTAGTTGAAAGCCGTGAGCAAAAATTAGAGTGTAGGAGCAGGAGACGGTACTCGTAGCCGCTTGTTGTGGATTTACGAGTGCGCTTTCAGTAGAGCAAAGAAGCTTCAATCTATTCTACTATTCGCATTTGCATATATGCCCTGTAGGAAAAACGAAAAGATTTTGGAGAGGTTGTTTTTATATATTTTCTTTAAGAGATGACGAGATAAGGAGATAGTGAAGTAGCAATATATTTAAAAATGTTTTGTAGCGGTTATATGGCGTTCGCAGAGGACTCTTTGGTTTTATAATATAAAAAATTGTAAAGGATTGTAGAAAGAAATCTTTAACTTGTAGATTAACCATATAATCAAATTTGACCCGGACTAACCCAAAAATTTTGCGTGCAAACGGAACCGATAGAAACAATTTCCATAGATTGTTACAATCCTTCTCAATGTTCGGTATTCATTATTGGATAATATTCGACCGAATAGACCACGTCGAGCAAGCAGTGAAGAAAATATAGCAGCCGTGGCTGAAAGTGTACACGAAGACCGTGGAGAGTCGATTCGATGCCGTTCGCAGCGATTCGGACTGACATATGGAACGACTTGGCGCATTTTATGTCGAGATCTTCAATTGAAAGCGTACAAAATAGTGCAGTTTGTGCAAGAACTAAAGCCGCTCGACCTTCCCAAGCGACATCGCTTCGTTCTATGGGTACTTGAAAAATTTTAAAAAGATCCGACGCTTTCGAGCCAAATTTTGTTTAGCGATTAGGCCCATTTCTGGCTAAATGGGTATGTCCACAAGCAAAAATGACGCATTTGATACGAAGAGTAACTAAAGAGTTTCAAGAGCTGCCATTTCACCAGAAAAAACAACGGTTTGTCGTGGTTTCTGGGCCGGTGAAATCATCGATCATTTTTTTCTCAAAAAGAATGCCGGTGAGAACGTTATCGCCATGGTAACCGACTATTTGATGCCTGAAATTGAAGCTCGTGATCTCGGCGACATTTGTTTTCAACAAGACGGCGCCATTTCCAGCACATCGCATCAACCAATGGATTTAATGAGAGAACACTTCGGTAAGCAGATAATTTCACGTCTTGGGCCGGTTGACTAGTCACCAAAATCGATAACACACCGTTAGACTTTTTCCTGTGGGGATATGTAAAGTCTGAAGTCTACGCGGACAATCTCGCTCCGATTCAGGGCTTGGAGCAAAACATCATGCGTGTCATTCGCCAGTTACCAGTCGAAATGTTCTATCTGAGACGTAGCAGCGGCCAACATTTGAAAGAGATAATCTTCAAAAAATAAATGCCAAAGAATGTTTTTTCGAGTAATAATTCATTTCCCAATAAATTTGAGGTTTCAGTGTGTTTTCTTTAAAAAACTAGGGAACCTCGAAATGAATCACCTGTAGTTCCACAGACCATAGTCACTGCTTATGGTTATTGGACTATAGAAAACAATTCACATTACGCAAATTGCTGTATTGATGCTTCAATAATCTGTCAAAGTTGAGGAGGAACTCTCTAAGTTCTACAAATTTGTTTCAATCCCAACCTTCTAAAAAGAAATCTTGCTTAAACCTAGGAAAATTTTAAACCTTAAGTAGAATTTTATCTGAAATAGAAAAAACTGGTTGTATAAAGTAAGAGGACAATACTGTGAGTTCTTGAGCCAGTAAACACCATTTCTTGTTGCATTAACTACAAAGAATCTTTGCCATTGACTATAAACAGTTCCCTCATAAAACCATATTCTTAATGCCTCTTCTTCCCAGTAGGGTATGTCTAATCTGCTGAGCGAGTGACTCCACGAACAGTAATATCACTAGACAAAGCAACAATAGCAATAAAATAAAGTAAGCGCCGCCATTGCTGCAGATAATCATGGAAAAACTCGAATGGGTAAAAGGGATTTTCTGGTATGTAGCTCGACTTGACTGCGCTCGGGCTCAATGTGGTAAAAGCGCAGAGTGTGGCAAAGTACCGTTGTGCTGCCAGCTTTATTGACGACGTTTTTTTTTGCTTTTGTTGTATTTGTTGTGCACAATATATGCAGTGTAATTGTTTTATTTGCTTTGCGTTGCCTATTGTTGTTGTTTGTAAGTTTTGCGTTTTTGTTGCAGTGTGTCTGTCCGTGGGTTTGTTGTCGGTATTGTTGTGGTGATGTTTTGCTCGGCTTTGCGTTGTTTTGTCGTAACTTTTCAGTTTTCCGGCGCTTCGTTTGCTAAACGTGGGAGTATATATATAGTATATCAGTGTGTGTAGTTTTGTGTGTGTATGTGAGTCCATAGGCGGCTTATCCTGCAGTCTACACATTGTTGGTGTATACGGTTGTGTATGTTGTGGACTTGGCCGCGGGGTGTTGATACTTTCGGTCATTGGATTAAGTGGTTCGAGCTGTTGCGTCTTTTTTGGCCCAAATTAAATTGAAATTTTCGCTTGATTTCAATGATTTTCTAAATCTAAATGTTCATGGTGTGTATTGTGTGCTATATTTAGAGTCTTCCGCTGGGGGTTCTTATATTTGATTTGCGTTTCCGATAGTTGTATTACTATATATAGGGTGTTGAACTTTGATTAATGTTTATGTTTATGTATCTTGGGTTTTCTTCAAGTTTTACTCAAGTATTCACAAAATCTATATGCAAGCTTCTAGAGAACCGTGCACCAAAATATTATATATTTCAAAAATTCTATCTTAGGTTAGGTTTGGTTAAAAGATCACTCTTGTTACAAGCGTCAACTGTGATCTACATATATGTGATCCTATAAATTGATCATAAAGACCCTCATAAACTTACTAAGCGCTTTGAGTCCATTATAAATTTGTTGAAAAGGATAACTTTCCTCGTTCCTCTTTCGTATAAGCCGAAATGTAACAACCTCATGCTTACAAAAGCTGGACAATGGAGGAAAAAGTTCTTAGTTATTTCTGCCTCATCTTTCTTTATACAACTTTGATAATTTGCGTCCGACAGAGTTTTTAGCTTTACCGCATAAGAGCCTATTGGACAATGAACTCTAACCCTTACTAAGAGCAAGTATTTCATTAGGTCTTCTGCGTTCTACGCCAGATCAGAAGGATCTTTCTTCACTATCACAAGAGCTGATCATCGACCATCAACTAAGTTCAGCCGAGGTCCATACGTCCAATGCTACAAAAAGAAAATGGAGCTTTAAAATAGCTGACGCTTTTGAAAAGAATTTCTATCATGCCAGAAATACATACACTCGGGAATTCGATTTTTACAGTTACGAAAGATCCTTTTTGCAATGATTTAAGAGACGCCGTCCGAATTTGAGATCCTGAAGTTATAATTTCCGACTCCACAAAGTAGCGACGAACATAATTATTGAAGATCATCTATAATCCAATATGTGTTAGCTTCTTTTGCTCTAATTCATATTTTTATTGTTTTTCTTCTAAAGGCTATCTAAACTCTAATTAGAGGAAAGGGAGACTAATTATTAATCTCAGGCCGCTAACGAGCCCTATAGAAACTTTCAGTAAAGTAGGTTAAAAGTGGTACTAAGATTCTCGTCTTCTTCTTTTGTAATTACAAACGTAGGTCGGTCTGTACCGAGAACACAAAATTTAGCCAATTGCCTCTATTCTTTGCGAGGTCATTCCAGTTGTTCATACCAAGTGGAGACAGGACCCTTTGTACTTGGTCTTTCCGATAGATGCGTGGCCATCATTTCCTCCATTGTCGTCCCTTGGTTCGATGTATCGTTTGCGAAGTGACTTCAATTGAAGATTTCAAGTACAGACAGATCCCTATGTACTTGCTCCTTTCACTGGGTGCAGGTGCACTCTTGCTTCCGTTGCGCACCTGTGGGTTTTGAATCGAAAGATCCCTTCCCATCGTCTTCCATGTGTACGATATCTCATAAACAGTGTAATCCTTGGACTTCTATTAGCTTACTTATATATATGCCACCAGAGTGCGTCATTCCAGCTTTTCCGATAATACACGCTCACGCGTATAGCTCCAAGGAACAGTTTTCTTCGATGCTCCAAGAGCTTTCATATCTTGGTTCGTCATTTCCCATGTTTATGTGCCGTATAATAGAACGGGAATGATTATAGCTTCATATAGGGTACTTTTTTTAGTCTAGAGAGGAATCTGCTTTTTTTTTCATTGGTATTGTTTTTTACGTGGCGGGTCCCAAGCCCAGCGCACAACCCTATGTAGGGAATGTTTCGCCTTCTCACATTAGCTCGCCTTCGAACGGATGTTCTTAGGCTACCCAGGGGATACTTGGTCAAAGACCGGAAGTAGTGAGCTGCTTGAGCCATGTGTAAAAAATCGTTTCTGGCCACTCCCAAGTGAATGGCGATCAGAGAACTTTCCTCACTTGCGTGAACTTCTACACATGACTCCATCCTCCTTAAGAGGAATCTGCTTCCCAATTGCCTACCGATCCCAAAGTAACTGTTGGAAAGAGTTATGTATTTGACACTTGATCTTCAGGGTTAGTTTGTTAGTGGTATTTATGCTGTTACCGAAATAGAAAAAGCCTTCCACTTCTACAAATTTATAGCTGCCAACAGTGAGGTAGTGCCAAAGGCGCTGGGAATCTGTGCCGCTGCAATTCAGATCAGCGACGCGTTTAATTTTTTCCATCTTTATATTGGTGAAAGCGTACGATAGCGAATCTTTTTCTATAAAATCGTGCTTCGCGACTTCAATGCCAGGTTGGGCAAAGGTTTCTTTGGCACAACGGTCCATGATTAAGCATCCCCAAATGGGTTGAGGCTGATCGACTCCGCCGGAGCTCGAAATATAGTTATCTGTAGTGCGAGTGCGTATCACCATGATTTAAAACCTCATCTAGTATCGAACGGATTAATTTAAATATGAAATTTTCTTCAGCAACACCCTGTATGTCATAAACATTCATCTGATATTTGGCACATATCCAAAAGGGAAAACGGTGACTTCAAAAAACTTCAAAAGGTCATGTCGTCATGATTTCCAGCGATAATTCTCAGCGTCATTGTTTAACTTAAATATGCGAAGGAGACTTGGCAAGGCATTGTGTACGACGATCTACTACATAAAGTGATAGGCAGAAATTGCTTACTGAGGATATACTACAACAACATGAGAAAAACCGGAAGCTTAACGATAATAGCAGCTGCCTTAAAACAACAACAAGAACTACAATTATAAGAGTGTAAACGATTAAGAAAGTCACACCAAGCATTAGGATATACATATATTCTTATGCATAAATATATGCAGATAAGTTTGTGCATATACATATATATTTAGTAGCTGTATATAATGTGCGCTTTTCGCCGCTGCCATTGCCACTGCGGAAAACGACCGATAGCGCATTAACTTATGCTCTTGGGGAATAGAATAGCAAAGTTAGGTGCTGCAAGAAGATTAGTGTCGGCATGAAGATGAAGGTGCAGAAGAAGAAGAAGACAGTCATTGGCAAGTTGGCTGGTATGTGATTGTGTGTTTGCGTTGTATATGGGGCAAGTGTGGAGCTATGACAGCAGTGCAGAGAGCCCCACGAGTGGAGCATAGACGCGGAGTAATGACAACCGCGACGTTGCAAGGCGCGCTGAAGACGACGGCAGTGAGCGGGCTTTTGGCAGGAGTGAGATATATATGGGTTTGTTTTGTGCCCAAACAACGCGCGAGCTATTAAAAACGCCTCGAGCAAATGGGTCGGGCGTACAAACGGCCGAACGACTGGTGCTGGGACGTGAGGCGCGCTGCAACTCGCAAGGGTAAAGTTATGCTGTGCGCTATGCAAGTTGCCGCACAAATAAAACGAATTAAAAGCAAGCAGAAGAAGAACGAACGAAAAAAATGGCGCTGCAGATTTTAATAAACGCCGCCGCCGTCGTCACCGTCGCCACTGTCAGCAGTCAACTAAATGAAAAAGTAGCGGGAAATAAAATAAAATAAGTATGATATGCTTAAAGACGGGAGATGAGCATTTAAGTTGACAACACCGGCGGCTTGGGATGAAAGGCGCATAGTGGAAAAGCGGATCGGGTGCGAGGCGAATGGGAAATGCTCTTGCCAGCTGAAATGAAACTTGGCTGTGCTGGCGCTCTCGTCGCGGCGGTGTAAGGTCTTACTCGCTTCCCGGGCTTTATTGGTTTTACGCGACAATAAAATAAAAACACGGTACATCACATGGTAATGGCACACAGAGCGGAACGGTTGGGGAGGTTGAGGAAAGTGTCAAGTAAAAAAGAATTAAGCTCGAAAACATATATAAAAGTTTTGACTCAATATCAGGCGATATGTACTATGGGTATTTAGACTACAAGCAGTGGCATAGTGTAATTGAAAATAAAAGTTGTGGAAAATAATAATTTAAAATATTTTTTGGATGCACCATGCATCCATTGAAAGGACCAAGTGCATAGAGACCTGTCTGCATTTGAGATACACAACTGAAGTCACCTCGTACAGGATAGGCCGACCTAAGATTAGAAAACGAAGGAAATGGCGTTCATGCATCTATGGGAAAGACCAAGTAAAAAGATTCTTGAATGCCCTTGGTATGTACAACTGGAGTGTTCTCGCAAAGGATAGAGGCAACTGGCGAAATATTGTGTTCTCGGCCCAGCCCGTTCTACGTTTGTAGTGACGAAAGGAGAAGGAAGCATCTAGGTATCTAGCGGCCTAAGATTAACAATGAATCTTCCTTTTACGAGCTACTTTTGGAGCCAAAAGCTTTACTTCAAAATATCGAAGTCCGACGGCGGCTTTGAAATTATTGAAAAAACGAACCTCCGAAACTGTAAAAATCGAACTGTCGATTACATTGTTAGTCATGCCAATATTTTCAAAAAGTTTTTGAAACGTTGGGACGATCTATTCATCATATAAGATCCACACACGTATCAAAATTAGAAAAGAAGACTTTGACTTATATTTATTTGACATATATTAGAAACTTTAAACCTTTCACTACAGGCTTTAAAGAGGCCTGATATCATTAGCTGCCAACTATTTCTGTGCGCTGTGTTTGAGCTTCGATCTCTTCTGCAAAAATTTAACCGTAAAAGCAGCAACAAAAATTTGCTATTCTATTTTTGATTTATGATACCAGTTCATATTTTATTTATGCCAGTTGTTTGTTCTATTCGGTACTCTCAACTGTTTGCCATTTTAAATATAACAGGTTTTACAGAAGTCGAATCCCAAAATATTGATTCATAACATCCTGTTCAAAATGAAAGTTTGTCTTAAATATCCTGTCGTGCAACTGATCAAAATTGATTTGGACTGGTCCATTTAAACAGGGCGCGCAAACTGAATCGATAAAAACCTGTATTGGTACAACTCTTTTTTATCTGCGTGTGTGAAGTTTGATCTCAATAATGTTGGAAGTATTCAAAGCAAATACTCTCGCTGGCAAGAGAGATCTCAAAATCTCCTCAACACATTTTGGTTAATCAAATTTAGACGTATACCAAAAGATCCAAATGCGACTGCAAATTGGCCGTGAAAATGTTATTGTTTCTGTCAGTCCGGGTCAAATTTGATCAGATAATAAAATTAAAACAGTGCTTGGAAATCATCGTGCTGGCATCAGAGAAATAGCGGAGGATCTCAAAATTGACTCAATACATTTTGGTTAATGTTTTGGGTATGAAGCGTGTCAAATTTAGACTCATATCAAAAGACCTTAATCTGACATCATATCTAGCATGATTGTAACTGGCTGACTGATTTTTCCACAATGTCTGTTTTCAGTTTTCAAAAGTATAAAAATTCACTTCAGGGAACGGGCCATGTTCGATTAAAGCCATTAAAAGTCACTCGCTGAAGGTAGCGGAGGCCATCCCAATCGAAGCTGATATGGAAAATTGGATTAAGCATTATCAAGCTTGCATTGGTTCAGGAACCTATTTTGGAGAGAATCCGTGAAAATGTTATGTTTTTGTCAGTCCGGGTCAAATTTGATCAGACGGTTAAATTCGTTTATCTCGACTCTAAATGCTGCTGCTCGAACATACATATATTATTTCTGTGAATTTCAAATATGTATATAATATAAAGACGCTATATTAACCATTTTGTATAAATGAGCGGCATATGTTTATTTGAATTGCATAAGTGGGAGGCAACACTTTTAAATTAAAATTTATAATATCTTTATTTTTTACTCCAATTATATACATACATACCAATTTACTTACAACAAATACGAAATTTTAAGTATCAGGTAGTATTTTTTTGTCATCACCATCATGCTCTTTAAAATGATAAAATTTTCTCATACAGGATTTTTACTAAGCTTCTAAATGTCTTCTAACGTTACCAAATTGTCCCACTGTGCGTAGCACGAATTTTTTCTTCGAGCAATAGTCATAAGTGTTAGTAGAATTTCGACCCACCAAGCGCGTTATTCGGTAGTGTTGTTGGTGCAACCCGCGGCGGAAGCGCTGATAGCGTTATTTACACGACCACACTGTGCTGCTGTCGGATTTGTTGTTGTTGTTTGTCTTTTTGTTGGCTTTGTCTTACAAATTATCTTTTTGTTGTGGATATTAAGTTAATGGGTCGCATTTAGCGCCAGTTTCATGGCCGCATTGCTTACGGCTATGATGATATAAGGCGAGGATGACACTATGCAACATATTAGGGTGGAGCAAAACAAACGGAAAATTCTTTTTTTAAATACATACATATATGCAAAATTTATTCTGGTGTAATTTGAGATGCTTTATTACAGATAACTTAAATTTTTTTTTTTTCGATTTTTTTTGTTTTTCAAAAAAATAAATTTTTTTTTTTTTTTTATTTAAAAAAAAAATAATATTTTTCAAAAACTATTCAGTTTTTATTTAAAAAAAATATTATTTTAATTTTTTAATATTTTTTTTTAAACTATTTAATTTTTTAAATTTTTTTCAAAAATATTTTTTTATTTCTTTTTCAAAAAATATAATATTTTTTCAAAAACTATTTAGTTTTTATTTAAAAAAAATAAACAAAATATAATATTTTTTTTTTAAACTATTAAATTTTTTTCCAAGAAATATTTTTTTTTTATTTTTTTCCATTTCCTATTTCAAACGAACGATTTAATATATCGAAACCCAAATTTTTTAGTAATTTTCTCATTTTTACTAATTGCGTAAAATTTTATTTTTTTAAAAGCTTTCACGTCTAAAAAACTCAGCAACTGTCTGCAATCTCAAAAATTACTGCTGCCATTTCATATCCGTCATAAGCCATTGCATAGTCTACACCCACCCTAAGGCACTACACCACACAGCGCGTTATTAGCGGTTAGCATTACAAGTCACGCTCGGAGTTGCGAGTAGCGGACTAAAAGCTAAAGGGATAATATGTAAGCACACACATACGAACACACACAAATATATTAAAGGATGGTGGCATTAATATAAAGGGTTTCATCATTTCACGCTCGCTACCACTATTTTATGATTCGAGTGGTTGTTATCGCTTTCGTTGAACTGTCGCGCAATTAAGGACGTAATGAGCACGGTAAGCGCTCAAAGGATAAGCAAAAGCATATAGAAAGCAAGTCAACGTGCCGCAATGTGTATGTGTTTCTGTGTGAATTTGTGGTCCTCACCTTGTCGTCTTCACATTTATTTTTGCGTGTGTAGTTATGTGTGTGCCTTTCTGTGTGTAAGAGATGAGCATGTGTGCGTGTGACATGCTGACTTTTAAGCTGAAATTCTTTTCAATGTCAAATCGAAAATTGAAGCGTTGTACTGTCTTCAGAATTCCAGCTGAGCGTCTTACATTGTATGTCTGTTTTTTTGTGCTTTTGCTGCTCGTTTATTTCATACGTTTTATTTTAGCCGACTTTGTATGAGTTCATGTCCTGCGCTGGCTTTTATTATTATTTTCATTATTTTTAGTTAGTGAAAATTCCAAGCTGTCTGTGGTATGTGACATAGATAAGTGAAAATCCAAATCACACATACAGACATATCCTCCTTTTTCAAAATAGAGTGGTTTGAAATTAAATTGTATACTCGTTCGTGGAATTAGAATATACATACAATATACGTTTTGGCAAATGCTGATTTTGTTTAGGAAAAAGTTGAGACTAAATCTTTAAAATTATTTGTTCTGTATTTATGCAGACTCTATTCCCAAATAATATTATGTAAGTAACCAATATAACCAATATTACCAGATTCCATATTCGTCTGAAGTGTGCTTGACAGAAAAAAATTGTTGCTAACCTCATGAATGAAAGTAGTGGAACCGTTCAATTGAAATTACAATAGTTTCTACATTTTCATGGACTGTTAATTGCTGTCAAATATTCACCAGCTGATTCTGGACCAACGTCTTCTTCTTTATTAGCGTAGACACCGCTTAGGCAGTTATGGCCGAGTTTACAACAGGGCGCCGGTCGTTCTTCCTTTTCCTGTTTGACGCCAATTGGAGATTCCAGTGTAGCTGGGTCCTTCTCCACCTGGTCTTTCCAGTGGAGTGAAAGTCTTCCTCTTCCTCTGCTTCGCCCGGTGCGTACTGCGTCGAATACCCTCGGAGCTGGATTGCTTTCATTCATTCGGACGACATGACCTAGCCATTGTAGCCGCTGTCTCTTAATTCGCTCAACTATGTCAATGTCATCGTATATTTCATACAGCTGATCGTTCCATCGACTGCGGTATTCGCCGTTGCCAATGCGTCAAAGACCATAAATCTAAACACTCCAAGGCCGACGCATCAAACGACGTCATCGTCCATGCCTCTGTACTATATAGCGGGACGGGGATGATGAGTGACTTGTAGAATTCGGTCTTTATTCGTCGAGAGAGGTCTTTACTTCTTAATTGCCTCTTCAGTCCGAAGTAGCACCTGTTGGCAAGACTTATTCTGTGTTGGATTTCGAGGCTGACTTCGAAATTATGACTGTCAACAGTGACGTTGTTTGGCGCGGATATTTTATTTTCCTTATCCAGTATGAAGAAAGCAGCACTAACGGCACGGTCGTTAAGTCCAATGATATCAATATCATCGGCATACGCCAGCAGCTGTAGACTCTTATATAAGATTGTTCAATCTCTACTTAGTTCTGCAGCTCGAATTATTTTCTCCAGAAGTAGGTTGAAGAAGACGCACGACAGGTAGCCGCCTTGTCTGAAGCTTCGTTTGGTATCGAACGGCTCGGAAAGGTACTTCCTGGTCCTGATAGAGCTTTTATTATTGACGTTGAGCAATTTACAGAGCCGTATTAGTTTTGCGGGGATACCAAATTCAGAGATAGCGGCAACAAGGCTGCTGCTTTTCATGCTGTCAAAGCAGCTTCAAAATAAGAGGTGATGTGTGTCGATCTTTTTCACGAGTCTTTTTCAAGATTTGTAGCATGGTGAAAATCTGGTCGATAGTAGATTTTCCAGTTCTAAAACCACACTGATACGGTCCAATCAGTTTGTTGACGGTGGGCTTCAGGCTTTCACACACTGTGCTCAATAAAACCTTATATGTGATATTAAGGATACTTATCCCACGGTAGTTGGCGCAGATTGTGGGGTCTCCCTTTTTGCGTATTGGGCTGAGCACAATCAAATTCCAATCGTCCGGCATGCTTCGGTCCGACTATATTCTAAAAAGAAGCTGATACATGCACCATATCAGTTTTTCGTCGCCGTATTTGAATAGCTCGGCAGGCAATTTATCGGTTCGCCGCTTTGTTGTTCTTCTAATTGCTATTAAACACCTTTATCATGGTCGAGCAATGTCTGCTCCATCGTCATCGATTGGGGAATCGGGTTCGCCTTCTCCTGGTGTTATGCTTTCATTGGCATTCAGCAGGCAGGAGAAGTGTTACTCCATAATTTTTGTATGCTTTGAGCATCATCACTAGATCATCTCTGAGAATTCTACAAGAGTCTGCTCCGGTCTTGAAACCTTTTGTTCGCATCTTTTCGTGGAATTTTCGAGCCAGCTTAACAAGCTCTTCGTACTCAGGCTTTTCAGTCTTTCTCTTTTTTTTGTCTGGAAATGCGTCTCGCAACCATCTTCAACTCTCGGTATCTATGCCATCACGCACGTGTTGTGGTCGATCGTAACGTTGCGAGGTAGGCAGTCTGCTTTCTCTCCGGAGCTTGAAATTCCGTCCACAGTTCTCTTATAACGAGTTGCTGATGAGTGCTCTCAGACAGCAAGTGTGCAAGTCGAGTAGAAAATCGTTCGACATCGAACCTTCCTTGTGTTTGTTGACGGGCGTTTTATGCTGCACAGAGGCGGGTGCTTATCTTGGCTGAAACAAGATAGTGGTCCGAGCCGTTGTTTGGGTCTCGAAGCGTATGCACTTCTAGAATACTGGAGACGTGTCTTCCGTTTATCACAGCATGATCGATCTGGTTGGTGGCTTTTATATCCGGAGGCAGCCAGGTAGCTTGGTGAATTTTTCTATTCTGGAATCGAGTACTACGAATACCCATATTTCGGGTCCCGGCTAAGTCGATCAGCCTCAACCCATTTGGGGATGTTTCCTCGTGCAGACTGGATTTACCAACTGTTGTGCCAAAGATACCTTCTTTGCCCACCCTGGCGTTAAAGTCGCCAAGCAGCCTTCAATCTAACGAGGACATCAACCAGCTAGTCAACGGCACCTTCTCAATTAAGGGACCGGACATTCCAGGTGCATGCCCTCAAATCGTAATCCTTAATTGCCATGGTCGTCATCAAAAGGGCGGTCTGTCATCGGAGGCTATTTAAACGTTTTCATTGGTATTGTTTTTTACATGGCGGGTCGCAACTATCGCAATGAGAGAATAGCCATCCTCAGTGATAGTCAAGCAGCGCTAGAAGCGATCTCTTCTTACGAAATCAAATCGCTATTAGTGCAGGAGTGCAGGGAAAGGCTGAACAGCCTAGCAGAACGTAACCAGGTACACCTAATCTGGGTGCCTGGTCACAGAGGTATAGCCGGTAATGAACTGGCGGATGAGCTAGCCCGCTACACAGCCTCCACCAAGATGGTGGGACCAGAACCCTTTATTGGGGTAGGTCGACATACCATAAAGGAGCTACTTCGCAGGGAAGAAGTAGTGGGCAGGGAGGAGCATTGGCGGCAAACGCGTGGTATGAGACATGCCAAATTGTTAATGGGATGATACAATCTGAGCAGGTTCAAGGTTATAATAAACCTCCCCAGGAACAAACTCAGGCTGCAAGTTGAATGGGCACCTGTACAACATGGGCCTATCCTCTTGCATTAACTGCCGGTTCTGCGACTTGGAACCTGAAACCTCGGAGCACCTGCTGATTGACTGCACAGCAGTCTGTAGACGCAGGACTAAGGCCCTCGGATCAATGTTTCCGTATAGGGATCGCATAGCCTCACTAGCGCCCAGAAGTCTATTGAACTTCATCAATGCACTGGGGCTAGGTGAGTCTATGTAAGTTAGGAGAGGGCACAATAGACCAAAGGTCGCGGTGCGTTCCTCATATTAATCAATCAATCAATACATGGCGGGTCCCAAGCTCAGTGCACAATCCTGTGGGGGGCGGGAATGTTTCGCTTTCTCACTTTAGCTCGTCTTCAAACAGATGTTCTTTGGCTGCCCAGAGGATACTTGGTCTAGGATCGGAAGTCGTGAGCTGCTTGAGCCATATGTAAAAGAATCGATTCTTTCCACTCGCAAGTTAATGACGATCCGACAACTTTCCTCACTTGCGTAAACCTCGAACTCTGCGAACTACAGTGACTAATCCTTAATTGAAATGTGACTCCTTTCAGCTCTCAATATTGGCCACTTTATTTCATTTACGCGCAATTTTGTTTCGCGGTTATAGAAATTTATTATATTAAAACTTTATACAAATACATGTGAACATGTATGTATGTATTAAATGCCCTTTCTTATTATATAATTCCCCATACCCTTGTAGATTTCGCCTCAAGCATTTAGTATTTAACTTTTCTCGTGTGTGTCCTGCCAAAGCAGCAGCAATGACTTCTTAAGTGATTTTGCATTATTTCCATGCAACATTTACACTCACACATATGCAAATGTGTATGTGTGTTCTCTTTGTCTGCGCATAGCATCTTTATAATCGATGATTATTGTTTGTTTGCCTGCCTGCGCGATAATTTATTGTGCGCGCTTGGCTTATTGTGTGGCATTTGTCAATGTTGCGTATACGCCACCGCCACCGGTTTGTACAGCAAAATGCCTCTTAGCATATGATACACATGCTAATATATATTTTATTGCCGTTGTGCGTGTTATCAATTCGTTTTTACGCTTGTCATTGCGCGTTAATAGAGAATTAATTGATTCCGTTAGTTCGCGTGCGGCAAGCAGTTAAGCGTCTTATGTTCGGTGGCGATAAATGCGCATGTGTGTAAATATGTTTGTGCGCCGAGCTAACATATGTTTGTGGGTGTGTTGCAACATTTCAATAATGCATTAAATGACCTCTGAGTGTCGTAATAAATTTCATTAAATTATTCCTTTTCGAATTGGGTATCCTGCTCATGTCCTGTGAGTGGAAAATATAATTGCGCAGTTGGGATGAAGACTTGAAATATATTATGTGTGGGTTGATGGAGACAAAAACATTGATGATTGTGTAAATTCTGTTGTTGTATTGCTTTTTAAATACCTGTGCCCAAGAAACTAGTCTAAACTATGAGGACTCACTTTGAGCGGTTGAAATCAAAGACTCTGTTCACTGGGATGAGCTGGTCAAGAATCGCATTGTAACCTGCTCAGATTTCGTCTTTGACATGCAATTTAATATAACACATATTAGGCTCTAAATTCGTGCAAATGCGTAGTGTCAAGTAAGGCTGGTGTAGAGCCTTTATGGAGTAAAAAAATGAAGTATGACTGTATTTTGGTATCATTGCAGCGATCCTAACAAATTTATAAGTCGAATTGCTTAAAATACTGTAAACAATGATTCTTAGTTATTTAATACTCGAAGTAATATTCTTCCATCTGTAAATAATCAAATATACCATCTGATCAAAATTGAACCGGACTGACAAAAAAAGAACTTAATTTTCCCGTAATATAATGTAAGGGTTTATTTTAGCCTTCATGAGCATGAGAACGCTTATTCCAATTTCACATTCTCTTCCGATAAGCCTTAGCTATAATAGCCTTCATTGCCTTCAGCGAATTGGTTTTTTTCGATTTTGGCTCATTATTAGCTCGTTGGAGAGTTTAGACGTTTATATTTATAAACCCACGTTTGCCTTTGATGAATGTAGAGCCCTCAGCTTTGTTGTCATGCATCTTTTTTGCGATCTTTACTCGACGCCAAAGCATACTTGCAAAAGTTAGAAGTCTTCTGGTACGAGTCCAGCCTTGACACGCTGTATACCCAAAGTATGTTTAGTCGCAAAAAGTTGCGTTAAGATCCACAGCTACCACTCTGATGCCAACTCGACGATTTACAAGAATTTTCATTTTTTCTGACTCATATGAGTCAAGTTTTTGATGACTTTACGATCTTCACTGAATACTTTGTGTCACTCAAATAATTATGTCAGTGCCAAAGTAGACACCCAAAAGTATTTTTTCAACAGATTAAAAAATTTTTATATATAGTACTCGTATAATTAGTTTATATAAGAGAAAACACGATCTACTATCATAGCAACAGCGAACTCAAGCTTTGGACTATTCAGTAATTGATCAAGAATGACAGTGACTAATACTAAGTATATACGAATTAGTACGGAGTGGATTAATTTGAGCTCATGTGTAGAGGAAAGCATGAGAATTCTCAAAGATTTCTGTGTTCATATATATGTATGTATATGTCTTTATGCTTGTGTAAAGATATATGTATATAAATATGTACATATGTGTTGAGTACTTCAAAATGTTATGATTCTCTCCGCTCTATTTGTTGTTGTTCATTAACCTATAAAACAATAGTTTTAATGCTTTTGCTTTGGAACGAATTGCTGGGAAATCTCTTACATCGTATGGCAAATGGGAAAATCCAGTATTGAGAATACAAAGCCGGAAATTCTTGAAGTATATTAAAATATGTTTTTTTGCACATACCTATTTGTATGTATAAATAAGTAATTTAAAATAAAAAAAAAGAAAACAATATGAAAAGTTAGATAAAGTTTTATATTCTTGCAATATATTGATACAGAGTATAATAGGTTTGTTAAACTTACGGTTGTTCTATCACCTAAAACTAATCGAGTTTATAAGATTATATATATAACTGGTGGCAAAAAAGTACCCGGAAATTGTAAATAAAAACCCAAAACATTTTAAATATTCTTCAATATTTATTTTGTCGCCTTCAATGTTAGCCACAACATATGTAATACACTTGTGCTAACGATTTTTCAGTCCTCGAAACACTCTTTATAAGCAAAATTTGCTTTATCTCTTCGATCGATTGAAAACTGGTTCTTCGGAGAGCAAATTCAGTTTGGGGAAAAAGAAAAAGTTATAGAGAGCTAAATCCGGTAAATACGGCGGTTGATCGATGGTATTTATTGGGTTTTTGGACCAAAGAGACCTGTTTACCGTACTCTTTTTGAGAAAAGTTCAGCTTTATCGGGACGAGTCGAGCAAGAACGCGTTTTATACTCAAAATATCCACGAGAGATATTGAGCTCTCTTGCCATCTTTCTAACGCCTGCCTGACGGTTTTCAAGCACAATATCTTCCACTTTTTTAATATTTTCATCGGTTGACAAGGTCGAAGGTCGTCTAGAACGAGGAAAGTCGTCAAAGATCTCTCGACCGTCTTTGAGGGCTTTGTACCACTCGTAGGCTTATATTTTTAATAAAATTTAATCGCCGTAAGCCTTTTCCAACATACACAATGATTCCGCACACGAAATTTAGTAAGAAATACAAAATTTGAGACAAATCCTTTGTTCGATATTTATATACATATATAGGATTAGGGTGACCAGCCGAGTGAAATCTGGGTCGGTCCACTTAGCTTAACTTGAGTAATTCTTGAGATATCTTCATGAAACCTGGTACATATTTTCCTTGGCACCATAATAATGCAAAGAAACGAATTAATGAGACGCTCCTCGGGATAGCTAAATGTAAACAAAGAATTAATGACCTCATCAAATATAAAAAAAAGGGTCGTTGACACTGAGTGTAAACAAAGGTTGTTGTCTTAGATAGATGTGAACACGATTTGGGGTCTTTGCTAAATGTAAACAAAGGGTTAATAACCTCATAAAATGTAAACAAAAGAGTCATTGAACCTAAATGTAAACAAAGGTAGTTGATCTGTGAATGAAGGTTGTTGTCTTGGCTAAATGAAAATAAAAGGTTCACTGACCTCATAAAAATGTAGCACATAGCTGCCACACAAACTGACCCATCAAAGCTTTTTCTGTGTATACCATCAGTGAGAAGAAATGTCAACGAAAAACGCTTATCGATTATAAAAAAGTTATTTTTAAGTTAGAATTTTTGTTTGAAATGATTTAATGAAGTTTGATTGAATGATTTTCCGATATTAAGTCCAAATGAGGTAAAAAATAAATGTGTTTAATGTAAAAATAGAGTGTGTTTGGACACTCAAAAGTTAATTAATTTCGTGAAAGAAAATAATTTTTATAAAAAATAAAAGTGAAACTGAATGAAAATTAAAATTTAATTAACTTGAATTAAATTTGTTTCATACATTTTGAATTAATACAAAAATTGTAGATCTTTTCATTACCTGAACATTTTTCATTTAATTTTTTTTTCATAGTACTTTCCAATAAACTACCCTAACTCTTACATTACCCGAACTCACATCGCACTTTAATTATTTTTCCTTTTTTTATATTCTCTGACTTTTCCAATGAGGTTCATTCTATTATTTTATCTTGGTTTCAAAAACTATAGACCCTGGTCTATACAGTTATTTGAAAATTAAATTTATATTTAAATTAAAATTATCAAAAATGGATTCATCAGAATTGACTTAAGTTATTTAAAACTATAAACTTTGAGCTGCTTTGGAATGATTCAACAAAGCTTATCTCATCTAATCACATTTATGGGGATGGCATATAGTTCTGAGAAACTATCCAAGTCTTTTACGATACAGCATTTTCTCTGTAAGCTCTAAAGAATAGGCTACATTTGTTTCGACCTTTCACTGATTGAACTGTCCAACCGCACAAGTCAACTTCGCACTAATTCTCTTCCGGTTATTTTTATATATATACATATATGCATTTACTCCATCTTTTTACTCCCATAACTTCTTCTACCCGCCCAGAATTCCCGTTTAAAATGCTTTCTTTCCATAATCACAAATTTTATTACTTCGGTAGTTTCAACTGAACTTTACGCTCTCGTTAAAATTTATGCATTTCCAAAGTTCAATGGTTTTTTGTGACCAAAACTGGCGAACCGTCATTCAATGAATTGGCCAAAGTTGCCACTGAGTGACAGCAGTAAATATTACCTTCACCTTTTCGGTTGCTTGGCTAATTACTTATGCAAGCAAACCTGTGTATGTATGTATGTGTGTGTGTAGTTGCGATTATAACTGAAGCCCTAAATTATTTGCAAATGGGAGAATGTCAACTTCGTAAAAATTTTAAGTATTTCAGCGATGGCCTATGCGCAGTGGGATGGAAAGTTAAAATACTAAATAATCTATATATTTTTTACTAGAGGCTAGGATCGAACAGAAAAACATAGAAAACATAATAAATGTAGCTTTATAGCCAATTTTTTGGTAAGGATGCTTGTTACTTCTAGTCTAAGCTCTAACAGTTTCTTATAAGGGATTACATTAGATTCAGTTCCAAGATAAATATGATAATATCTCAGAGCTGAAGTGTTTTCATCCATTCGGATGACATGACCTTTACTGCATAAGATAATATAAACAATTTTTGACATATGATGCAGCTTCGGCTGATATCAGGTGTACAAAATGACATAACATCTCACTTTGCCAGTTCTTTCGTCTTCTCTCTCACTTCACTGAGTAAGCTGTTCTGAGTGTGTGAGTTCTTACATTTTCTCTTTCACATCACTGAGTATACTACAGTCTTCGCCTCAGCTACCAAATCAGTTGTCTTTGAAATAGTATCACTTTTATTTAAGTTCTGTTCCACTGTGCGCTGAGTATAGATTATTGCGCTACTAAACTAAATTTGAGAAGAAACTAAATTTGACTTCCGAGCAAAAGTCTTAAAATTTTTTAATTTTTAGTTATTTTTATCACTGACTTAACTTTGACTGTTGGGTGTCGTTGCCACCAACTGCAAGAGTGTCAATTTGCGCGGTGACTTCCGGGCTTAGTTCTTTGTTTTTGAACTCCTTCTCAAGCTTGTATGAACTCTATATTTTCAAATTTTTCGTTTTCATATTTTTTTAAGTATTTTGCATCAAAAAGTGATAAAGAATGAAAAAAAGAAGATTTTAAATAAAGCATCAGAAGCAAGAAAGTAAACTAAAAAAATTGAAGAATGATTTTGTTTAAAATTTTGATTTTAAATGACATCACGACTTCGGAATCGTTGAAAATGTTGCAAAAGTGTTTTGGTGATTTGCCTAAAACACTTAAAACTTAATTCCCATTACAGTCGGTTCTAAGTTACTGGAATTAGCTCGGATTTTATCTTGCTAAGAACAGTTGATTTGTCCAACCAACTATTTTAATGACGATAATATCAAAAAAGCTAAACAAACAGTGCTTAAATATTGGCATCAGGGAGAAAGTACAGGATCTACACATCTTTTATAGATCAACTCAACACTTACAGGTATAAGTTTTGGGTATAAACTATGTCAATGTTGTCGCATTTCTCATACGACTCATCCATCGTTCCATGGACTGCGGTATTCGCCGTTACCAATGCGAAAAGGACCATAAATCTTCCGCAGAAACTTTCTCTTGAAAACTCGTAACGCCGAATAATCAGATGTTGTCAGCGTTCATCCCTCTGCACTATAAAGTAGGACGGGAATAATGAGAGAGGACTTTTCTTATTGTTTACATCTGTTGGTAGGAGTTATTCTGCTTTGGATTTCGAGTCAGATCGAAATTACGACTTCGAAAATATGACTCTCAAGAGGTTGGAGCCAAGTCGCAGGTGTGACGACTGTTTGTTTGACTGTTGTTCGATGATAGGAGATATTTCGTTCACTACCATCGGCGTACGCCAGCAGTTCCCGATCCAGACACAGTTTTTGGTATTGCTCAACGTCAGTTTACCTAGCCGTCTTCGCTTTGCAGGGATAACAAATTCAGACATGGTGGCATAGAGGCAGTTTCTTTTCGTGCTGTCCAAGGCGGCTTTAAAATCGACGAAGAAGTGGTGTATGTCGATCTTCCTTTTACGGGTCTGTTTCAAGATTTAGATTTTTAAGATTTGTCGCATGGTAATCACCTGGTCGGTTGTAAATTTTCCAGGTTTAAAGCCAGACTGATAAGGTCCAATAAGTTTGTTAACGGTTGGCTTTAATCTTTCACACAATACGCTCGATAGAACCTTATATGTGATGTTGAGGAGGCTTACCAATTGGTAGTTGGCGTTGGTCTCCCTTTCTGGGTTCTCCCTTTGGGCAGAGCACACTTAAATTCCAATCGTTGTGCATGATTTCGTCCGACCATATTCCACAAAGAAGCTGATTCATACCCGGCCGGCAATTCATCGGCACTCTTCGCTTTGTTGTTCGAAGAATTAGGTTCTAAAATATTGAAAGCCAGTATAGAAAATATATTTTTACTTCATCTATTCACCTTAAGATAAATATCTCGGATAATAAGTAATATATCATACTGAAACTAGAAAACCTTATCACCTTGTCATTCTGTTTTGTAAATCTTTGTATCTTTTTCTTTGTCTAATTCCGCTCGAACTTAGCATTCCTTACTTATGTATTTTTTTAATTACTTTTTTAATTAATTTGCATAGGTGTTTCTGCTCGTGGAACTTAAGTGGATCCCCGTAGCTACAAGCGGCCAATTGACTCAATATTCTAACTCATTTGAGCATATGTTGTTCGGTTTGTTTTTACACCTTTTTATTTACTATGTAGACAGCATAAATATATTTACTTTTGCTATAGCTTGCAGCTTCAAAGTTTCTTTTGAAGCTTAGCTTCTGCCTACCACTTAACAGCTTGTAAATATGGGCCTTGAGCACAGTTGACATTTGCAAGAATTGGCATATGAATTTCGACTTTGTGTTGTCTTTGCCTATACCTTAGAGGATCCACGAAGTACAAATTCATTAGTTCTACACTGTCCCCTATTTGAATTTTTTTTGTTAAGCTAATCCTGTCGCGTTAGTTTCTTATATAATTAATTGTGTACAGTTTTCTGTAGACATGTACTTACCTTCATGAGAAATACAGGGTGCGTTGTTTTTTATAACGGTATGCTTATATCGAATAACCTTGATTAAAAAATCTTTGTATATACATATATCTTTTTTTGAACATCCTGGGCGATATAGCGGTGTCTTCGGTGCTCATGTTTTCTTTAAGATAGTCAATATATCTAAAATTGTCGGGTTATATACCTTATTTTCAAATCCCTCCACAACAAATGGTCAAGTAGAGTCAAATCAGCTGATCTGTGTGGTCAGGAAATATCGCCTACCTTTGTCACCAGACGCTTGTAGAATTTTTGTTGCAGAAAAGATTTAGCTTTGTAAGCAGTTTGTCATGTCTCGTCGTCTTCCTGAAGCCAGTAATGGTGTAGACCTTTTTCACGCATTTGTGGGTGGACATAACGAACCCACATCCGTGGAACTCGATTTTTTTCTCGACTGTTTCGTTGCACTGGAAAAAATGTAATGTGTACCAATGAAGGTTTTTGGCGCAAATCTCGATCCAAATATTCATATAATGCCGTTTCATGAATCTCGAACGAAATTTCTGCTGCACTCCATAATTTATGGCACACCCTGTATCTAATTAATATCAGTGATATCGCTAATTTTTTTTTAGCATTTTATTCACCTACAAGCCCGTATCATTTGGCAGACTTCATGTCGGCGCTGCCGTCTCTAGTCATTGTTTATGTTTGTGACGTTGTCAGCCGGCGACATAATTGAAATTCTAGCTTCGGCGTCCTGCATACTGAACACTAGCCGGTACTTAAGTACAGTATTTAGCAGACGAATGCATATAATATAAATATCAGCAAATCTTTGCATCTGCATATTGCGGAACATCCACATGTATCAGATATATATACATTTACATATGTACCTGTCATTCGAAACATATGTACAAGTCTGTATATCCAACAGTTAGTTAGCATTTCTCAATCCAGTGTCAATAGTACATTTTAATTTGGTATTCCTAACATCGGCGTTGGCTATAAATAATTCAAGCGTTGCCTTGTAAATTGATCATTTACAAGTTGCTTTGGCATTTTTTGTTTAAGGCGCTGCCTTAAAATGCGTCCAGCCGGTTGGGAATGTTCGACGCGTCCTCAGATCTGTGGCGAATACCTGCACATACACGAAGCTGTATATTCAAGTAATCACGTGTGTGCACTTTCTATTGCTATTCATGATGCTGTCGGTGCGATTGAGAGCTCTTTGAAAGGGCCCTCGTCCCAAATGGCTGTCAAGGGCTTATTAAGATAATTACAAGTGAATAGTGATAGACATAAAAAGTTTCTTTTATTGCATACAAAAATCTGTTAATGTTAGACCTTTCCAATAGAAAAGGCATTGGTATGAAAATTTAGAGCAAATAGCGCTATGCTGAAATATACTGGAGGCTCATAATATCCAAACTATTGCCAGATCTAATTTACTTTTTTATCACTTTTTTCAAGAGGAAAGTTCGTTGATTTTAAGAACTCGTGCTATCCGAAACAAAATGAAAGGTCGAATCTCGCCTAACCCCTTCAAATCAATAATTCTTGTTGAGAAGGCAAAGTTTTGGAATAACTGCTGATCTGCTAAGTTGACTGAGCCTTGTTGTGGCGTAATATTCCCTTTCGCCCTAAAGTGCTGTACCATTTCGGCTTAGAAGTCCGACATTTCAGGCTTTGAAAAATATTCGGAGGAAGGCCGATACTGATCCAACTTGTTGAGATTGTTTAGGTCATTCCCGATAGTTATGTAGATAGAATTAACGATATTACTAATAGAATATACTGTGAAAAAAGCGTTTCAATGGGTATCAAAAGAGAAGATCAGATCATATACTGCTTGATTCACTTTTTATGCCCTTCCTTGGGAGTATCTTCTTAAGAGCACCATACAGTGGCATAAAGACGGCTCGAAAACAGGAAGTGGAATTGGAGCTGGGATAACTGTCAGTGCCTTTGAGCAGGTTTGTAAGCACTTTTCAAGCTGAGGTCTGTGCCCTTAGCCGGTGTACAGAAATTATCCTAGAGAAGAACTATCAGTTGAAATGTGTTGTCATTCTCAGTCAAGCGGTCGGTTGAAATCAAATCAACAATGTTCCTGAGGTGCATAAAAACGCTTAATAGGGTGCCACGAAAAGTCATGTCAATAGAAATGAGCTTGTCGATCTGCTGATGAAAGAGCTGCGGCAACCAGGCCAATATGACCGGAACCATTCTTCGCTGTGGGTTTCCCCACGCATTACTTGAGGAGCTTAGGAAAGAGGAAAATGATTGATGAAATCACCACTGGTAACAAATGTTCGGGTTTCGCCAGTAGAGGCTGTTTCTGGGTGAGTTCTATATAAAGTGGTGCAACAAACTAATCGCTTTCCCAGGAACGATTAGAGTAGTTAGTGGAATTTTAAACAGGTCACTGCAGGCTAAGATGTCCTCTGCGGATAAGGATCACAGGAGGATTCAGTCATGTGTAGAAGTTCATGCAAGTGAAAAATATTCTCTGAGTGCCATTCACTAGGGATAGGCCAGAAGCGATCCTTTCACATATGGCTCACGCAGCGCATGACTTCCGGCCTTAGACCGAGTATAAAATATCCGTTTGACGGAAAGCTAAAGTAGGAAGAAGAAACATCCTTCCCCAGGGTTGTGCTTTGGGTTTAGTACCAGTCACGTAAAAATCACCCCCAAAGAAATGAAGAAAACAGCTTCGGATGAGAGACCCCTCTTTTGTGACGACTACTGCAAACGCATTAAGGATTACAATGTAAGGGCATGCACCTGGAATGTTCGGTCCTTAAATTGGAAAGGTGCCGCTGCCCAGCTGGTTGACTTCCTCGTAAGAGTAAAGTCTGACATCACCGCCATGCAAGAACTGCGATGAACGGGACAAGGACTGAGACGAGTAGGTCTTTGTGGCATTTACTAAGTATATTTCAAAGTCGTAGATAATTTCGTTCTTGGAGCCATCATTAACACCAACAACAACGTCAGTATGGAAATCCAACGTAGAATATATCTTGCCAACAGTGACTAGGTCATGTCGTCCGAATGAATAAAGAAACTTCAGTTAAAACCGACCGAGATTAACCCAGGACCTTTTACTATACTAAGCCTCTTTGATTGAACTGAGTTGAAGGAAGTGTTGTGATGTGAGACCATCGTTGTCAATTTTTGCATTACATATGCTTGTGTGAAGTTTCGTAGATAGTGAGTTCCCAGATAGCTTCCGTTTTAATTGTACTGGAGAGAAAGATGTGCACCTTGCACCGCCTGCCATCGTTTGCCTTTGATAAAACTTATATGAGAAAGCCCTTGGAACATTCGAGAGAACTCACCTCCGCAAGGCCTTTGGAGCCGTTCGCGTTATCGAAGAAGATGGAACCACGAACTGTATGAGCTCTACGGCGACATGAATAGTTAAGCGCATAAAAATAAATGTTGTTGTTGTTGTAGTAGCGGCAGAAATCTACCGAGTTGACAGTATTTGGCCGGATAAATATCAGGTTTCGTTTCGGTTTCTTAGAACCGACTGTCAGGGGAACCGCATAAAAATCCATAGAAAGTGCCTGTTTGTCTATTTCGTTCGAAAGATGATGATCCAGCGAAAATCTGCTTCGTTTAGAGATCAAAGGATAGACAACGGAAGCAGCGGCGCCCACGCATCGAATGAAAGAACGAGGGGCATAGCCACCTGTCTGCACTTGGAATGTACAACCCTCGGTTGTAGTGCCAAGGAAGAAGAAAATAGACACTAATTTAGCTAAGCAGGGTTTCTGAATTTAGTGATACTATATTACTTTTTGTTACGGATCTCCGATACTTCATGGTTGCGTTGACTTGCAACTTAACCTTAACGAAATTTCATCTTTCTAAGCGCTAAATGGGATTCTGCAGAAGTTTATGAGCTCCTGACTTGTCTTAAGAATACAAATACGAGAACCCATTCTATTTCGTTTAGACGAAAAAGCTTCGTAGAATTGTTATCGACTGTAGACGATGAAAACCGAAAACTGTACTGTCCAACAAGTGCAATTCGAAACAATAGAAATCAGCCTAAACTTCGCTAACATAACAAAAATCGCCTTCGTGCTTCCTCGTTGAACTCCTACAACTCTAAGCAGTACCGAAACTCCCACTATCTTCTACTTTTTTCCTGTAAATTCTCTCTGTTATTAAGTTTATTTAAATATTCCTGTGCGCCCCGCGCCAAGCAGGAGACAGTCGAGAGTCAGCGACTTCTCGGGCACATTGAAGTGTGCCAAATGCGATGCACGTCTCGCAGGCAACTTCTTGAATTATTATTTTTTTGTTATTGTTGCTCGTATTATTGCGCCAAGCGTTGTTATTGCAGTGTGATGATGGCATAGCTGTTGCCGCCGCTGCTGCTGTTGTTGTTGCTGTTGCTATTTCTATTACTGCTTGTGCTGCAATAAATCGGCAGCAACACGTAAAGTCGATTGTGTGTACACAAATTGCAAAATCGTGCTCGACGACTGGCGCTGCTCAAACGACAAGCGCGTGCATGTGTGTGTGTGTATGGGTGTGCGCGCTAATCCATGCGGCATGATGCATGTACGAGGCGCTGTGGCGTGTTGTGCGCTGGGGTACCGCGCCGCCTTGGGTCGGCACCAAATGTCGGCGATTGCCGTTGCTGCCGCCGAGCGCTTGTTGTGCAGCTGTTGCTTTACGCGGCAACAGCTTCGAATGCGACTAGCTGGCGATTTACGCTTGCCATTTGTGCGGCTAGCGCGCCGAATGAGCGCCTGCAATTGAGTGAGCGGCACTGAGTTGAGTGCTACTAAGTTGAGAAACATTGAGATGAGCGTTGATGAGTTGAAAAACATTGAGTTGAGTTGCCTTGTGTAGAGCGCTTCAGCGCCAACCAGCTGTTTCGTGTTATTCACTGGTTTGGCGCTCGTGTGCTACACCGAACGCGCGCTCTCACTCAGCGCGTGTCTTTCATTAGAGTCAGTCGCTCTCAGTGAGTGACTCTGTCCGCGCTGTGCTGTGGGGTAACACCATTCGCGCCACACACGTGGCTCCATCGCACTCAACACCGCGTTGAGTGAGTGCGCGAGCGAGCCAACAATACAGAAGCCGCGTTATACACACACACACTTTTGCGCTGATGTTGCTGCGGTATATGTGTGTGTGTGGGCGCTGCGCTTGTGTTGGCGCTGCGCTGTATTGTGAATTTTGCTTGATGCGATTTGAGCCAATTTCGTATTGGCAGTTTTGTTTATGCCGTCGTCACAAACGTCGCGTACCGCCCGAAGCGTTCGAAGTGCTACACAGAGCAGCGTCAGCAGCAGCTTGTAGTGCAAATAGCAAAAATTGCCGTCGCAGTAAACAAAAAATCACAAATTATTAAAATTTTCGCCGAGCAGCCAGTGCACTGCTTGAGCGCATCGTCGGCGCCAAAAGCAATAAATTAATAAACACAACTAATTTTGACTAATTAAAGGGTGTTATATTTGCAAAGCGGCGATGTGAAGTCATTATTATTGCTTTTTACGGCAAATCTTGTATAAATATTTTGTCTACACAAGCAAAAAATGCTTACGAGCCGCAAAAAAATTCTTTGACTGTCTGGTTTTTTTAAAGCTTTGCACTTTTTTCACCATTTTTTTTTTTCGTCTGCTATAATTTTTGTTATCGCGGTAGCAACTGTTGCTCGTCGTTGTCGGTATAAACGTTCGTTGTTGCTGACGCGCGCGCTTTTTCTATGGCTAACTGATGCTCGGCGCTTTTCGGTGGGCTGACAAAAAATGTCTAAAACAGCAGAAAATCACAAAGCGCTGTGAAAAAATTGAAATGACAAAGTGCTGGGCGTAAGCGTATGAAGGTAAAAATTTGTGTGTGGAAATGTGTATGTGACAAGACGCAAAATGAAATCAAAGCAAATTTATGGATTATGAATAAAGTGTAATATTTGACAAAAAAAAAAAAAAATAAATAAATAAAAAAAATTAAAGAACATCGAAATATAGTGAAAATTAATGAGCAATAACAAATTTCAAACTGTAAAAAATAGCAAAATTAATTTGCGCGCAAATGTCAATAAAAAGTGGTTTAAATAAAGTGAACAGCAAGAGTGTCAAAAAACAAACAAACGAACAAAAACAAAAAATACAGCAACATTTTTGCTAAAATACAAATTTAATCGAACCAAAGCAAAAAAAAAAAATACAACAACAACATTTTTTCTAAAATACAAATGGAATTGTTGCAAAAACTAGAACAACATATTCTCTAAAATACAAATTTAACTGAAGCATTGGAAAAATGCAAAAACAATTTTTTTTTATAAAAATCATACGAATTTGACACACCTAAAATGTTGATTTTTATAAAAAGGGGGCATCATTTATGAAAATAATAAAAAATATTATTAAATTAAGAAATTCGCAAAATTGCAGTTAATAACTGTTTCATAGCCAAAACAACGCCAAACAACTTGCTACAAATACACCCAGCTAAACAAAAGCACTTTGCTGAAAATGTTGACAACAAATTGAAAATCACAAAAAAGTGGAAATTTTTTTTCATATTTTTTTTTCTATAAATTTGTGCTAATTTTAAAACCTCAGCGCGGCGTAAAAAACCGTCGGCGTTTCTGGCTGTTGTTGGGATTTATGGTTTTGTGAATGGAATTTTTGTGATTAAAATTAGTAACGTTTGATATGCAGCTGTTTTACATTAATTAACGGTAAAAATATTAAAAAGTATATGTACAAATAATATAAATTTATTTCAAGATTAAAAAAGAATATAAAAAATATACATACATGAGAATATTATTTATTGAAAAATATATTTCAAACGGAAAACGGAAAACGAAAAGTGAAAAGTTGAGAATTGTTGCAAAAAAATTAAAAGAATAAATAAATACACGAAAAAAACATTTTGAAACAATATTATATACGTAAGATGGAAATATCAGAAAATATAATTAAGATTAATTAAAAGAATTAGTAAATAAATAAATTAAATTAAATAATTAAATCATCAAATAATACAATTAAGTACGAAAAATATTAAAAATTAAAAAAAATATTAAAAATAATTAATTAGATAAATAAATGAAATAAAATAATTAAAAAATAATTAATTATTAAAGTACGAAAAATATTAAAAATTAAAAAAAATATTAAAACTAATTAATTATTAAACAAATTAAATAAAATAATTAAAAAATCAATTAATATACAAAATAATTAAATCATTAAAAAATACAATTAAGTACGAAAAATATTAAAAATTAAAAAAAATATTAAAACTAATTAATTATTAAACAAATTAAATAAAATAATTAAAAAATCAATTAATATACAAAATAATTAAATCATTAAAAAATACAATTAAATACGAAAATTATTAAAAATTAAAAAAAAATAATTAAAAAATTAGATTATAAAAAATAATAACTAAAAATATTTAAAACTAAAAGTAAAATATTAAAAAAAAAAAATAATACATAAATGAAATAAAATAATTAAATGGCCAAAGATTATAATTAATTACGAAAAATACTAAAAATCATAAAAATAATATTAAAATACAAAATAATAATTAACGAATAAATGAAATAAATAATTAAAAAACTTAATTAAGTTCGAAAAATATAATAATAAATACTAACATTGAAAACAAAATATTAAATATAAAAAAATAATAATTTATAAATTATGAATAAAAAAATAAAATGAAATAATTAAATAAAATTAAAATAGGAAAGAAAACAAACAAAAAAATCAAATTCAAGCAGCTTGAAGCGATAAAAACTAATTGAAAAATAAATAAAAATGTTAATGAAAGGTAAAAAAACTTTAGTTTTTTATATTCGGTATTATTTTTTATCCAAAAAAAACAATAAATTTTACATATGTTGACTACATGGATACATTGTAAAATGGTCTTTTAGTTTCAAAACTAAAAAAATGTTTACATAAAGAAGTGAAAAATATATTGTTAAAACTGGCGTCATTAAAAGTCAATGCTCGTAAATTAAGACTTAACAGTTTATATAATAAAAACCAAGAAACACAACTAACAATACTGCATTTTCGAAAACAAACAAAAAAATATAACGAGAACCATAAAAGAGTCAAAAATATTATTTTGTAAGAAAAATGTGAAGAAAAACTTGAAAATATTTATAATAATATTCATCGTGTGCAAAAACTGGATAAAATCGAAGAAAACTTGCGCTCGTTCTTTAAAAGTATTTCCAAAGTGCTTTCAAACTGTATTTCAAAGCCTGTAAATTTATCTCCATATAACAAGGACGAAATCACAGGAATATAGTTACAGCTTAGACCATGAAGTATGGTAGGATATCCTCAACAATTTGCGACTAATGTGATAAGTGGCCTTTGGTGCACTTGAGGTGTCTTGATTACAGAGTTCAGTTAGAAAATTTCGATCACATATACGTACCCCTATATCCCTTGACTTCTCCCATCTCTTGACTTGAAACAACCTCTATCATCAAAGTCGGAAAATGGATGTAAACTAGTGTAATATACCAAACAACCAAGATTAAAAATCAAAATAATACAGGCATTTGTTCGTCTCAGGTCTCACATATCTCGCACAACGTATCTATACGGTTCATAACGATATTCTTGTGAATGCTTATTTAAGAAAATAAGAACAATAGTAGTGTGTAAAGTATTGTCCAACTGAAGCTATAACATTTACCAATCTTTCTGTCAAATTTGTGGATTCCAAACGAAAATAACTACGCCGGCTTGTTGGCCAAGAATGAATTTTTCATACTCTTTTCCGATGTGAACCGTACTCCTGTCATGGCTATCGTCCGAAATAAATGGAAGTCAAAAAGGCCAAGTCTGACTATAAAGTGGGTGAGCCAAAACGTTAGAAATGGCTATTTGAGGGACTGCGAGTTCTTCTTGTATTTGGCCACATTCTTCTAATACAGGGTTTTCAATAAGAGCGCTAAAAAAGTCGTGAGATAACGCATTTACCAAACTTGGTTTTCAAAAAAATCGATTGTGACATTCGCTGCGTGGCTTGTGGCGCCGTTCTGTTGGAACCACGTATTGTACAAGTTCATATCATCCAAATTGGGCCAAAAGTATTCGGTTATCATTGAGCGGTAGCGATTCCCATTCATAGTAACGTGCGGGTCTTTATTATTACGGAAGAAGTACGGCCGAATGATGCCGCCGGCCAAACAGAAATTTTTTCGGGATGCAATGGTGACTGATGGAGAATTGACGAAGCCATTCAGCCAAAAATGAGCCTCATCGCTGAAGATGATTTTTCGCTGAAAATCCGGATAATTTTCAAGTTGTTGCTCAGCCCAATGCGCGAACATACGACAATTATGGTGGTCAAGCGGCTTCAGTTGTTGCGTCAATTTGATTTTGTGAGGGTGTAGGCTAAGATCTTTTCGTATAATTCGCCACAACGATGTCACAGAGATGCCCAACGCTTGAGAACGAGATGTGAGAGACTGATTGGGTCTTCCTCAATTGATGCGTTAGCGGTAGCAATATTTTCGACACTACGGGCACTGCTTTGTCTCACTGGCACATAAACATTTTGTACTGTGCCTGTGGATTCAAATTTTTCCACTAGACACTCAATTCTTGATCTGACCGGACGATTATGACGACCATAACTCGGACGTAGCGCTCTTCAAGTTGAGACCACTGACTCCGAATTTCGGTAGCAAATTTTAAAAATTTCGACTCGTTGTTGGATCGTATATTTTTCTATGATGAAATGGCAAACCTTACTAAAGAAAAATGTCAAAAGAGCGGGAAAAATATGGCGTCGTTTGCTGTCCCTATCGGTCTACTTCTGTAGCTCTCCTATATTTCCAGTTGCTCACATTCAAACATTTTTGGTTCCTCGGACGTTATTCGTCTTTTGAGCCAAAATTATATGTTCGAATATTGGAACAAATACGGATGTTCTAATTTGAGATTAGTTAGTTTATTTCAGTAGTATTTTGTTAAAAATGAAATTCAAAGGAAAACAAGATTTTAATAACGAAATTGATGATGGGAGTTTTTACATTCGCGTCAATATGATCCACGGGCATCACCGACGGCTTAAATAATGATGGTTCAAGCTACACGTCATAAGTTATTCGGCTTCATATGAAGTATTTCAGTTAAAAGTTTCACAGGGATTTATGTTAATTCTCCGTTAGGCTGGCGCTGTAGTGTTGGTGAAATGGTTTGGAGCTCGAAAAATATTAAAAATATTAACAATAATGGTGATTGAATGAAATTTCTTCAACTAGAATTTTAATTTTCTCAATCATTTAACACAAAATGCTTTCTAAAATTCCTCAGAAACTAACATTGTTACTGGAAAACATCAAATTAAAAAATAATTCAGTCAAGTCTTGATATCTTCAGTTCAAAAGTTCAGTATAAAATACTCCTTAGCAATAGTTCCAAGTTCTTTGGACCTTCTTAAAACTACTCACGCCAATTTATTTCGGCTTCAGTTCCTATTATATAATGTTTCTGCTAGTTGAATAATGTCTTTCAAGCATTTAGATTTAAAAATATCGCAGTATGCCACTTCTGGCATATACTATAAATGCGAAATCAAAGCCATATGAGCAACAATGCAACAAAACGGTAATTTGCAGTTATAAACTGGATAAATTCAATGCAGCTATGTAATTCAAGTAAGGCCCACAAGCGCAGCGACATTTCGCAGTTACGCGGTGCGTTCAAGCATACACATCAAGCGTGCATTGCTTGAGGGACACCACCGAATCAATCAGGCGTGACCAACGAGTGAAGTAATGTGACGAAAGCAACAACAATAAGGCATTGAAAATATGTTAAATTAAAAAAAAAATTGGCAATCATATCAAATAATAGAAAAAAAAACCAAAAACCAAGCTTGAGTAAAATCAGCGCAACCGACACCATGGCAACGAAGTCAGAAGTTGCAGCTGCAGCTGCAGCTGAAGCCTTTACAGTTATTTTATGTATTTTTGTTTTGTTTTTATTTCGCGAGACAATCAATTGAATGACTGTTTGACAAAAGCGCCTGAAAGCAGCGCTTACAATAATAGAAACAAAAAGCAAATTAAAAGCAGTAAAAGCAACAATAACAAAAAAGCACAAACCAAAAACAATTATATCTGTAACGCGTGTGGGCGCAAGCGAGCGCCTGTTCAATTGGCGGCGGTGTGTTTTTTGTATTAGTTGCCATGTTGTTGTTGTTGTACTTGTTGTTGGCTCACTCTTGTCATAATTAAATGTGACGGCTGTTGTTACAGCCGCAGCGCGATATGCGGCGATAAGTGATGCCACCAGCAGAATCGTACGCAATGCCGTCGCTTTGAAGCAAAGCGCGCGGCAGCAACAAACGCTTCTCGTCAAGTGTAACGGCGATGCGGCGCTGAGCGAGATAACAACTACACACAATGTAGAGAAAATAAAAAAGATTTGGAAAAACTGAAAGACCTGCTGTTGCTGATTTGCGCTGCTGATAAGGGCGACAAAGAGCCGATAAAGCTGATAGGCGAGGAAAAAAAAACAAAACAAAGCTAATGTATTATAAAGTGAATTAATTGTTAAAAGTCTCGTAGTAAATTCAACATAAAGAGCGCGAAAAGAGAAACATAAAAAATAATTTAATTAATATAATTTTTCGAAAATATTTCTATCGTGAAATCTGCAAACTTGCCGCCGGAGAGACAATATTTTTACGACGATCAATTCTTAACAACAAAAAGTTCACAAAAAATGCCTTGAACTATCATCGTGTTGCTTTGGATAATAATCCATGCCAAATTTAGTGAAGATATCTTCTCAAATAAAAAAGTTTATACAAGGACTTTATGTTGATGGTTCATTTTGTATGACAGCTATATGTTATATTGCTCCGATCTGGAAAATTTTTTCGGATATCGCAGTACTGTCTTCGATAATAATCCATGCCAAGTTTCGTGAAGTTATCTCCTCAAACAAAAAAATTTTTCCTACAAAGACAATATTTTTAAGGATTAGTTTGTATGGCAGCTATATGCTATAGTGGTCCGATAATAGCGATTCCGATAATTGTAGAACTTCTTGATGAGAAAGATATGTTTGCAAAATTTCAGATCGATATCTCACAAATTGACGGGGACTGGTACGTGTTTATAGAGACAGACGGACCTGACTAAATCGACTTTATACATATGTATGTAGGTCTTCATCGATTCCTTCTGGATCTAACAAACTTCGTAGCAAACTTAATATAACAATTTTTTGGCATATAAAAATGAATATTAAAATATGGAAGTAAATTTCTTTGAAGCACCAAAAAATAAAATGAAATTTTGTGTTTAGAAAAGTTTCACAAAAAATAATTTTGCAAAAAAAAAAAAATTGGAAAAAAAAAAATGTTAAAAAAAATTTATTAAAAAATTAAAATTAGTTTATTTTAAAAAGTGGAAATACATTTTTTTAAGCACCAAAAACACAAAAATTTTGTACTTAAAAATTGTTCACAATTCTTAAATGAAATTTTTGTAAAAAAAATTAAATGTTAGTACTTATTTAATGTTTTTTAAATTGTACAGAAAGTTTCATTATTTTTTCTCGCAGCCAGTTTTTGCACATAAGAGTTAAGAAATTACAGAAGTTTTCAAAATAATAAAAAAATAATAACAAACATCTAATATCAAAAACAAGAGAATAAAATCAAGTGAAAAATATTAAATCTCCGACTTTTAAAAAACACATACATAAATATATTTGAAATTTTTTACAAAAATGTCTATTTTTTACAAAATTTTCTATTTTTTTTTTTAATTTGAAAAAATTTTCACATTTTTGCAATTTGAAAAAAATTCCATATTTTGAAATTTGAAAAAATTTTGAAAATTTCAAATTTTCATATTCTTTCAAATTTTAGATCTTCTCAAATTTCAAATATATTTTCTTTATATAATTTTATTTTGTTTTTCAGCAGATTTTTCCAAAAATCAAATCACAGTGTTTAAAAATGCATATGAATAGTGTTGAAAAGTGTCGTCAAAGTGTAACTGTAAATTAATTTTCTGGAATAAAAATTAAAACAAACAGTTTTCAAAGTGAGCGTTTTTTCAGCAGAAAAAGCAAATAAATTCAACTATAATTTCAGCACTTAAATAATAGTAGCAGAAACAGCAACAACATGGATTGTGATTATTCGAAATTTCTATATAAACGTAAGTGATTATAATACATAAAATAATTATTTTCAGAATCTATATCGTTTAATAGTAGTTAAACTGACAGTTTATTATTTTTTTTACTAATTTTCTCAAACAACTTCAGTTACTGCATTGAATACATTGAACACTGGATTATTCAAAAATACTAGCTTTAAGAGCGAGTATCCATCGCATTAACGCTACGTTTGAATCCCCTCGATTGAGTTGATATTATTTTTCCGTCGCAAACATGCAAAACTTTATAAAATATTGTGAAAGCGTCGCTTACGAACTACTTCTAAAACCTTCCAGGTGTAGCCAAACTGAAGAAACTGGTTTCTCTTATATTAGATACAGACCCCATATGGGTATAGCTCACCAAAAGTTGAAATTTGGTTGTTCTGAAACCTTCCTGCATTATTTCAGCGCTTGGCTATGAATTCAAACATGGTTACGGGGCAGTTACGTCAGAGTTGATTATCAGAAGTTGTCTTTTCTTCCAAGCGTCCAAAATATACGCTCATTTAATTTTGATCAATTTTCAAATTTATTTCCGATATAACTAATACTACGCAGTCCAATAAGATCTTGTTGTTTAAATGTTTATAGCCGCTTTTTAATGAATATTTGATCTCAGAAGTATTGGATTGGTTCTGATTTTCGTGAACCTCTTGTCTTAAATGATCAAAAATGTTTTTGGAATCCAATCCTCTTAACTCTAAGGCCAGGAAAAAATTTTGAACAAAAAATATAGATTATACGAAAACGTTTCTCTAAGTATACTATAAATATTACTTTAGTCAACTTAAAATTATACTAGTCTTGAGACTAAAAGATTATAAACAAAACTATTTTTCCAAAGCATCAGCTTTCTGGAGACATCGCCGTATACTCCAATAAGAGTAAGCATCGAAGGATTTCTGTTATATTTTAGTTATTCTTAACCACCTGATATCTATGGCGATCTCTTATATATGTATATCATTTTAGTGCAAATTCGCTTTTCAGAAAATGTGATAGCATCAAGAATATTTGAAGGTTATAGGTAAATAAGTAAGACATGTTCGATTCGCCAGTTCCCTAACAGCTATCTCTGAGTGTTGCTTTATTATAAATAAGACTGCACCAGGAAGCAATGAAAAAGTCATCTAGTAACTAGCCGCTTGGTGTGGTTGGGAGCCACACACAGCCAATTGACTTCAGGTTGCCAAGTGAGCTATGATGTGAAGATCCCTGATTTAGTTTAATTTTGTATAAGACAGATAATATGAGTATTATTATAATGGTATTACTTATTATTTTGTCTCTTTTGGATTCTAAAGGGTGATCCATTTTGAGGTTCCCTACTTTTTTGAATAAAAAACACAGAAATTTCAAATTCAATGGGGAATGTTTATTATCATTTGGAAGAACAATCTTTGGCATTTAATCTTTTGAAGATTAGCTCTTTCAAATGTTGGCCGCGGCTACGTCTCAGATGGTCCGTCGTTCAGTCCGAGTTTAAATGACTCGTTTGAGCATTTCGACTGGTAACTGGCGCATGACACGCCTGATGTTTTGCTCCAAGATCCGATTTCAAGCGGCATTCTCTACATAGACTTTAAACATTACATATCATCACAGGAAAAAATATAATGGTTGTATATTAAGCGATCTTCTCTCAATAAATCCATGGATTGATGCGATTTGTGGGAAGTGGCACCGTCTTGTGAAAACCAAATGTCGCCGAGGTTACAAGCTTCAATTTCAGGCATTAAATAGTCTGTTATAATGGCGCGATAATGGTCGCCATTGAATGTTACGTTCTCACCGGCATCATTTTTAAAGAAATATGAACCGGGAAGGTCCAGCGGTTTTAGTTCTTGCACAAGCTGTAGTTTGTATGCTTTTAATTTAGGATTTCGACTTAAAATCTGCCAAGACGGCATCGGCATCGAATCGACTCTACACGGTCTCGGTGTACACACTTTTCTTCAATACGTGCTGGACGTGGTCTACTCGGTAGAATATTATGCAATGATGAATGCTGGGTCGCAGATTGGCTGATAGTTTTGCGAATAGTATGCTCAGTAGGCTGATTATATCTATTTATCATAAGTTGAGCGAGAAGCGCGAAATGAAATGTCTAACAATACTGAACATAAATACTCGTAACATGACAGCTTCACACGACTCACGCGTGTTCTGTCAAAAGGTAAAAGACTCGGAACTACAAAGGAATTTTATGCGAAGATTTTTTGTTGCAAGACTTCCTTCGGAGACTTTCCATTGTTTGCTGAGAGGCAATCGATAGTAAAATTTTTTTATGTTTAGTTGGATGGGAATCCAGCTGCTGCATAGCGTCGATTGAAGATCATCCAATGTCAATTTAAAATTAATATTTACGTGCTTTAATTAAAGTAAGAATTACCGTTAATGTTCCGCCAAAAACTTGGCGCCATTAGCGGCAGAGAAAATCGCAGCTCGGTAAATATTTACTCAGCTCGGCGCCCCATTAAGAACAGTTTATGCTGCCAAAGGTGAGCTACTCAATGCCGGCGATTTTTTAAACAAAATAAGTGATTTTCACAAAGCAAAAAATATTAAAAAAAAATTAAAATGAGATTGTTGGTTTGTTGTTGTGTGTATGCGTACGCGCCGCGGATTACGGCCGGCGAGGCGTTGTTGCTGCCACCGCCTAGTGCTAATTGCGGCAATTTGGCGCTTGTTGCTCTGTTTTTGGGCGCAGCGCACGCACAAAACGCTGAAAAATCGACGAAAAAAAGTGCAGCTAGTCTGGTTTGTTTATAAATATAGTAATTTATTTGCGTGCGTGTGTTCTTTAGTGTGCGTGAGTAGGTGTGCTTGCATGCTGGGCAGGAGTTGTATGGAAATTTAACACATAAATTTAAATTGTTTTGTTGTTGTTATATATATGTGTGTGTGTATATATGTAACTCTTGTTGTCAGCTGGCGGCGTGCTCACACCTTTTGTGTTCACTATTGCCACTTAATGGACCTCCTTGTCGTGACACACACGCACTCACACACACACATGAGTGCACCACATAAATATTAATCCCACATGCAGCAGCAACAACAAGTACAACTAAACAACTGCGTGTCTGCTTGGCTCCAACAGCCGTCGGCAAAGCCCCATTGACTCGCCTTTGGGCTAATTTTTTGGCATTGCCTGTAAATATTAGCTTGTCGTTGCTTGTTGTTGCTTGCTTTGTTGTTATACATTTCGACAAAATATGATGAATTGTTCGCCTTTGACGCTCGCTTTGTGCGCTCTTTCAGCGTCTTTTTGCGTTTCATTTGAATGCGAGCAGAAATCATTTTTCTTTTTAGCTTCTCACCTTTGTGGCCAATTTCGTGCAGCTTGTCTTGGTGGAAACATAAATGGTTGCACATGTACCTCGTACGTATATACATAAGTATATATGCGGGTGTATTTGTTAATATATATTTATGTTTGTTCACACCCACATGTGGTGTCTTTAAGTTATTTATGCGCACAGGTTTAAGAATTGATTGCCCCAAAAGCGTTTTCGTGCCTTCTAATTGAAATTTGTGGCAGCTATTTTATGATGTATGTATGTTTGTTTGTCTGTATATATGTATGTGTTATAAAGTAATTATTTTGCAACTAAAATAAATAACTTTTTTTTTTGAGAATATTGGCTTTTCGGCTAATTTTTAGTTTTGTCGATGGCGTTGCCCTCTTTTTTGGTTTTAATAATATCGAGAGTTTAATTTGATATCTCAATCCAATTTGTTATACATTTGGCTGAGAAAAACAAGAAAAAAAAACGTTTATTTATAGTAAGCAAAGCCAGTTTGCTTACTAGTGAGGGCAACCTTACCCCAATTTCAACAGATTGGCTACGAGTCGATTGTGCGGTGTCTCCTTGCGCACTAACATTGGATTTATGGACCTCCAGCAAGCTGGAACTGTGAACTTGCCGACACAGAGTGGAATGCAAGATATCATCCGCATTACTTGTTCTTAACAATGTGAATCTTGCCACAGTCTTGGTATAGGGTTTGTCCGGAAAGTAATAGGTCTGAGTCGATTTAAAAAAAATTTATTGAACCAATCGTTACAATTCTTTAAAAAACTTTCAATATAGGCTCCTTCTGCGTCGATCCAGCGCGATTTCCAAACATTGAAGGCGCCACGGAAGGCATTCTCAGGAATAACCTTGAGAGCCGTGGTGCATGCTGCTTGGATCAACTCTGCCGTCTCAAAATGCCTCTTTGTCTCGGGATCATACTCAAAGATCCATGACTCCTCACCTGTGATTACGTTATTTAAAAATTGGGGGACAGTTTCACACATGTTCAAATTTTCTTGGCACGCTTCCACTCGCTGCAACTTCTGATCGTCAGTGAGCAGTTATGGGAACATTTTCATACACATTGCGCATGTTCAAGTGCTCCGTCGCAATGTTATGAATCACAGATTTTGATAAATTTAACATATGGCCAATTAAACGAATACTTAGTCGACGGTCTGAGTTCAAAATTTTGCGCACACGAGTCACATTGTCGAAGTTGCAGGTCTCCCAGCTCGGTATTCATCAACGGCCTCTTCCCGGCCTTCCAAAAGGGCCTGGTGCCAACGAAACACACCACTTCTTGCTAAAGCAACACCTAGGTAAGCGAAAATGTTTGTCCTCCAGGTGCTCGGAGACAACTCCAGCCTCCGTTCGTCAGCTAGAAACGCCCTCTACCGAATTCAGTCAGTGCGCGCACGCTCCGAAGTACAGCCGCGACGGAAGAAAATCAGCGCTATTACTTTCCGGACAAACCCTCTAGGTTCTCTGGCTGTACTATATCCAATAGACTCACGTTTTACATAACTTGTCGAACACGACTTGTCAAAGCTGTATGGAAGAAGGCGAGGTGGAATCTTTATATCTCGATACACACCCTATCGGCGAATCTGGCTGGGTTGATACTAGTCGCCTTAACACATTTGTGGTAGGCTAAAAGCGATTCGATGGTCTATAGGAGTAGTGGTGATCCATATCTAGGAATTTTCTGAAGTAAAAAGGACCTTGCGTTACTTTTGGTGCGAGGATTACTGCGATCTAACTCAACCTAACTTATTTCGTAAACTCGAGTGTACATAAAAGTGTTTAAAAACATCTTTGTTTTCGGGTCTCCATGCGATTTCAGCATTCAGCATGTCTAGCTTTACCGCGTTCTATTTCTCGTGAGTGGTTTGCCCCAGCGTTTTGGTAGTGCCTAACCTTTGGCTTCAGCTTTTTTTCCATTCATTTAGTCAGCCCACTTTGTCGCTTACAGCGGACATCTGTCTTTTGGCAAAGTAAGATCGACCTTCCGCCATTTTTTCCGTGGACCCAGCCAATCTTTCCTCTGCCTCTTTCGTCCTATGCTAAATTTGGTGAAGATATATTGTTGAATTAAAAAGGTTGATCGGCCAGTTGGTATGGAAGGCAAATATATGCTATCGTTCTCAAGCTGAAAAATTTCAAATCGATATCCGATATCGATAATATACTAGGTCTTCTTTATGAGCTCGTCTAATGACTATTTATACTCGTATATGTATATACCTTGCTTACGACTTTCCCCGACGATTTCTGTTCAAGGTATAAACGTTTAGCTGCTGGTACAGTTCACTTTACGAAGATTTACTGAATATTTCCCCTCTGCCATATTCTGGGGGTAAACCTTACGGTTTAACAACCACTTAAGTACAACGAGAAAGAGCAAATTAGTAACTTCTGCTAAATACTTTTCAACGACCTTTAGGGTTGTTCTAACGAAACACTATTCAACAGATATCTGCTCAAAACTGGTTAAACTCATAACTCAAAATAGGAAACCTCCAAATGGATCACCGTTAACATTATTCTTAATATATTACACTACAATTGATTCGTGATCGTATTTTGCTCTCAATCATCGAAGTTTGTGATATTATACTTGCAAGTATATAACTTAAGGAATAAAACATTGGAACATATTAGAAGATATTTCAGCTCAATCAACAAATGGCTGGTCATTCCCAAAAAGTAAAGTTCTCAACTTTCATCATTCTCCATGCATACTCTACATTCTGCAGAGTTAACTTTTTCAAAATTCTGAGAGCGAAATTCAGGAATAATTGTCTGTTATGGTCACTACTATATAATCTTTATAAAAGTACGTTTTTACGTCTGTCCCTCATCATCATCACTCAGCGAATGTAATTTTGTAGTAATCACAAGCCTTTTATTGGCAGAACTGCAAGGTTTTGGTTCTTCTAAGTTCTTGGAAGAGAATGTCTAAATATCACCGCAAGTTAAATCATTAATTTCCAATTTTTTATTCAACATTCTATCTGTCATTGCTTGTCTTTTCTCGCTTAATTCTTGAATGCTTGCTGCTGTGCAACTTTTTCGGTTAAATTAGCTTTATTTGTGCTTTGCTTGCTTTGCGGTGACTTGCACATGCTTGCGAAAGGTTAATTAGCCGCAGCGAATCAGCGGTTGGCGAAGTCAGTACTCGCAGCATTAGGCAAGCGAGTACAGCCAGCCAACACTCGCTTCCACTTGTGTTGCTAGCTGGCGCTAAGCACGAAATTTCTTGTTTCCTGGCGCCTTGCCGCCAGATTTTGCAAAAGCATTTCCATACATACATATGTACTTGTATATTTATATGTATGTTTTTATATTATATGTATGTACATATTTAGGTGTGTAGTGTAGGTGTGTTTTTGTTTATGCAAAAAAAAGTTCATTATAATGAATTCTAATTTTTAATTAATAAATTTAACCTAATTGGCAGTTTTTTCAGCGCTTTGCTGCCGTTTGTTCTTTCCCTCCCCGGTTGCTTTTGTTGCTATTGCTCAAATCAACTTGCTACTGTCAATAGACGAGTGAGTGGACTCGCATGTGCTGTCATTAAATTTTTGAAAACTGCAAATTATGCAAAACAGCAACAATCAGATAAACGCTTAGCAACGCTTGTTGCTTTTGCTATTGTTGTTGTTGAAGTAAAAAAAGAGTAACGGAAAGGCAGGAAAGCAAAGTAAAGTGCAAACGTAAGAGAAATACTGCAAAAAAAGCGGTGTATCTACAGATTTCCGGTGAATGTGTAGGTTTCGAGTGGCGTTCGGCGTTCGCGCGTCAATTTGGCGGGCGCTCCAGCTGGCCAATTGTGTTCAACATGTGTTTGAAGTTGTTTCTTGCGGTTTCAAGCGCATACATAATCGCTTTAAGATTCAGAAACTTTCAATACATACATAAAAGTGTACTTATATAACAAATGGGTAAACAAAAATTGACTTCGGGCAACAACCTGTTTTATCTCCATAGAATTTCACAAGCTTAATTGTCGAATGTTGCTTTGTTTCTTATTATTTTAAATTGTTTATTTATTTCATTATTTTTTTTTTAGTTTTTTATTCTTTTTAACTTTTATTTTAAGTTTTTCAGTTTTTATTTTTTCTATTTTTACTTTTTCATTACCGTCTAAGAGCAATTTTTTATTTTTAGTCATTACTAAAGGTACTTGAGGTACATAAAACAAATCGGTAATGAAAAAATTGAAAATGGATTATCTATATAATATCTTACATGACTGATATGCGCAAAATCCGATCTTTACTATTAAAAAATGCAACTCTGAATAATTATAAAACTGCTAATGAGCGAATTCCAGTCATGCTAGATGTCATCTATTGGCACTAAACTGTTAAAGGCGGTCTTTAAAAATCCTTATCGTGTTATTGATAATTAGAAATTTCACCACTGGCAATAGAAATATTTGTAATATAAATATCGATAATCATAAGTGATAAATAAATCAAAATTTATCATTTATATTCATATATGTATAAAGCTCTATATAAGTTTCCGAAACTCTTTAAAATCGTTATAGAAATATCCATAACTATAACAGTGAAACATCGATAATCGATAAATATAAACGATAAATTTTTGGAGCTATTTAAACATCAAAAAACACATATTTCAAACTCTTTAGGAAACAACCCTGCACTCAGAGTGGAAAAGAGAGAAGTTGATATTTGCAAGAAAACACAGCCAATTTTTTTGATGCGTAAATGAGAAACAGTAAATTAAAAACTCTAAATAAAAAGCATTCCTCGGAAAATGTAAGTTAAAGTCAAAATATCAAAACAAGAACAAATAAGGTAGGCACGACTATATCCGAAATATTCATATTCTTGCAATTTGTTAGGATTATAGTCGGGATAATACTTTCAGCTACATAAGGCTTGATAGTTATATGGGGTTTAAGGCGAGTTTCCACCCGATTTTATTCATTCTAAGCACAAATATGTCCGGATATAAGAAAACACGCCTTCTCAATTTTATTTAGATTAGACTGATGTATGCGGTATAAAGTCACTCGGAAGTTCGAAAATCTTTAGATTGGGTATATAGAGGCTAAGGAAAGTATTGACTTCATTCAACCCATTTTTCCCAAAGAAACATATTACCATCAGGAAAGGATGATTTCACTGGCCCACAAACTCCACCTAACGGTTGGTTTTCTGGATAAAATGGCAGCGCTGGAACCTCTTTAGATTACTTTTCATGCTAAATGCGGTAGTGTTGCTTGGTTACATACACATTGAGCCTGAAATGGAGCCTGAAATGGATCTCGGCGTCGAATCATATCTCCGCGGTGTTCATGTACATTCCCAGCTACGGCTGCTATATTTTCTTCACTGGGTGCTGGACGTGGATAGGTGATGGTGTTGGGAATAGTACGCTCAGTACGCCGATAATGTTGGCCATAAGTAGAGCGTTCTTTACAGAACGTGTGTTTTCATAATATAGTTGAACGATTTGTAAACGTTATTCGGGCGTAATCTTACTGTAATGAATTGCTAAACAATACTGAACAGAAATAACATGACAATTTGACACGGCTCACACGTGATCTGTCAAAAAAACCTATTAAAAAGTATCTCTACTTGGAACACCCGTTATAATAATAAGATTAAGTGCAAACATTTAGGAATTTCAATAACTTCAGCTAGCTTTTTAATAGCCTAAAATGAGCTAATGATGGTCTAATTGCTGACGCTTCTTGTAAGCCATTCTTTCCAGCGAGTTTGGTTATATATCACTTGCCTTGGATTCATCAGTTTCGTATTATAACGAGCTGATCGATTTAAACTGCGGAAGCAAACCAGATCGATAACATTTTTTTCATAGATTTATAATATTTTTTTTCGTGTGGACTCTGATCTCCTTATGACAATTCGTGAACTCATTGAAATCTGGTCTCATCCACATCTATTAACAAAGATAACATCGAAAGAGAGAAACCGTGCTTGAAAATATCGTGTTGGGGTCAGAGAGATAACAGATTCAGCACAGTTTAGTTAATGTCTTAGGTTTGAAGTGGGTAGGTTAGTGTACAGATCAATTACTATAATTTGAAACGGGTATAAGTTAGAAACTCTATAGATCCACCGTTCGGTAACCCAATACTTTTGAATTTTTTGTAGATGTAGTAAGTTCACATATATTCCTTCTTAGATCTTTTACAAATTTTGGTACTGGTACTTTTTTGCGCTGGCTCTATGCAGACTTCAGTTAAATAGTTGCGTATTTCTGCTCAAGCTCTTTGGTTTACTCCACTCCAATGATGTAAAGATCATATATAGATTTGAATGATATCAACTCTTCGAGGCCCTATGTCCCTAGGAACTACGGGAAAATATATATATATACAAGAGCAAACATTTCTTTACATACCGGCTAGATATTTGACCAGTATACTATATCGTGAAGATAAACGCTCACTCTAATTTCCAGGTTTTAGGCAGTGCTGTGGTTGATAATATTCTTTATAATAATCTTTATGAACCTTTTATAAGGTAAAATAATATTGGCTGTCTTTGATTCGCTACTTATCTTCTCGTTATATAGTTTAGACTAATACAAGCAAGTAACTGGATAACTCACCAAAGTGGTATAAATCTCATTGTATTTATACCAATTTTTTATTCGATTCACAGCTATCTAGAAATAGTCTAATCAAAAGTAGATGATGAAAATTCGTAAATTCGTCGTCGGACCGAACATTTTTCCTCACATTTTATTAAATACGAAGCTAATATTCAAACCTTATTTTGATCGCCAAGCAGGCGCAGTTCGTGACGACCGACTGCATATTGTTATTGTGGACTTTGAGTTAGAATTATTCTATTATTATTAAGTGTTAGCTGACACCATTTTAACTAGATACTTTAACAGAAAATAAAAGTAAACCTCAAAGCAATCATTAAATTGGACATACTACACATAAGTCCACACATATATTATATGTCATATGTACACGAGTATCAAACGACAACGCGCAACTTCCTGATTGAAAGTCCATCAAACGGTTAGAATAAAGTTATTGGCGGAAATCGAAGCGGCAGCAGGTGCTGGTGACCCGCTTGCCCATTCACTGTCAATAAACAGCGCGCATCAACTCAACGGCCCAACAACATTTACACACACGTACACACACTACATAGCATAACAAGTAAGGAAGGGCTAAGTTCGGGTGCGACCGAACATTTTATGCTCTGGTAACTCGCAAGAATAGTAGACAGGGAAATACTAGAAGGTGCAAAGCGTCAACCAGACGAGAGGAATTGAAGCAATTATTGTATGCTAACTTCCCTAACTCGAATTATCGTAATATACCAAAAAATTTCGAGTTAGAGAGACTTGGAGTTATGGAAAGCAAATTGTAGGTATGAAATTTGACTTCTATTGCCAATGCAAGAGTTCGAGTTATGGGGAACTTCGAGTTATGGGGAACTTCGAGTTATAGAATGTCGAGTTATGGTAGTTGAACTGTCAGTCATTCTTTCTTTTTGCTGTTTGGCTTCAGTTGGCGGTTCCAAGTGTAGCCAGGTCTTTCTCCACCTGGTATTTCCAACGGAGTGGATGTCTTCCTCTGCTTCCCCGGGCGGGTACTGCATCGAATACTCTCAGTGCTGGAGTGTTTTCATCTATTCGGAGGACATGACCTAGCCAGAATAGCCGCTGAGTCGTAATTCGCTGAACCATATAGAAGGACGGGAATGATGAGTGACTTGTAGAGTTTGGTCCTCTCTCGATGAACTGTACATATGTATATAAATAAATGAAATCGGGTCGATATTTGGTCGAAATCGGTCGAGCAGGTCCCGAGATATATCATTTTACCTCAAAGTGGGCGGTGCCATGCCCATCGCCCAATTTTTGCACCGGCTCTTTAAAGCCCTCTGATACCATCTTGAAGGTAAAAATCAATGTCTCCGGCATTTTTGCTATTGCTTTATCACGCTTAAAGTGATCTTTAACAGTACCGTTATATGGGCCGTGAGTGGGGTTACCTTTCGATTTCATCTATTTTCTCACTGTCGGTAGGAGTTCTTATCGTATTCGCGAGGGCATGTTTGGTGGTTGTAACTTTAGTAGTTTGGGAGATATGTACATTAAACTAATTAAAGAGCAGGGCCACGCCCACTTTTTAAAAAATTAAAAAAAAAACTAAAATCAACAAATGCAATATACTCTGTAGCAGCATGTTGCAAGCGTACAAATAAAATAGTTAAGTGGGCATTTAATGGAGAACACTTGTACGGTTAATGTACAGTGCGTATACGTAACACACATTGCCCGAGGCACAAATCGTTTGAACAAAATGTAGTGTGTAACTGTCGGCGCATTCGCGTCAAATCGCCAGCTGCAGCAGTTGACAGCTGTGACCTCTTAACCTACTGCCAAACAAATATAGCCACACACACACACACACACAAATAACTATTGTTTCTTTTTTATAAAAAGCTGCCAACACTTATCCCGCATGTGAGTCGCCCTGTTGGGCAATCGAACAAACAAACACTCGTTTAGCCTGTAGCGTAGTAGGGCCACCACGTTGGCCTCATTTGCCCAGCGGCTAAGCAGTTGCGGCGGCGAGGCGGCCATCTGCCGACAGTGACGTATGGGCAACCAGGCCAGGTTAGTAAGTAATGCCTTACATAATGCCATACCTCCAGCAATACAGAGAGGTAGGGCAGAGAGCGAGCGCCTTTCACGCCGCATTGACTGTGCGCTGCTGACTGCCCGCGGCACTACTTCCGCTCCGCCCCTCCCGTTCATTAAGTGCACTGCAGCTTGTCGCTTTCCCATTAGATGCTCGACTGTTTGGCGATTTGCTGGCGTTTGACTGCCCGCCCGCCTGACTGCCTCACTGACTGGGCGCTAAATTTAATTAACTTTCTCGGCTTCTTAGCGCTGAGCGAAGACAGCGCGAGTGCAACTTAAAGAAATGCCATCGACAAAGTGCCAAACATTGTGGCAAGTTGCCTCAATCCATCGGCTCAATGCGCAGCGCAGTGGCGGTTTGTTGTTGTTGCTGGTGGCTGGCGTTGCTGGTGTCACCGAAATATCGCCACTTGCTGCCGCACTGTGGGCTTTATAGCCAAGTTTATGTTGATTTACCATTGTTTGCTTGCTGCTTTCTTCTTATTCTTAGTTTTCTAACACTTTGCCTCGCGCTGTGGCGAAATTTATTGCAAATTGTGTTTGTTGTTGTTTTTTGCTGCACTTTTCAGTAATAGTTGTAATGTTTGTTTAGTCGCTTTTTGGAAGGCGAGAGACAATGTTGGTGCAAAGGTGCAAGTTTTGCTTAGAAATGTGTGAAAATGTATGTGTGTTAGCGTATGTGTGTTAGTATATGTGTGTGAGCATGTATGTATGCGCCTTTGTATGTGTGTTAAGGGATTTAGCGATTATGTTATGCCATTGTGAACAACTTGTGCCTAATACCTTTTGACTGCAGTTAAAGTCTGCTTCTTCTTCGCCACGCGCTGACACATTTCTTTTATTTGCATTTATGTGTATGTGTGTGTGTTGGTATATAAGCATGTAATTGTTATGCAAATATGTATTGTGATATGTAAATATATTATTTGCCACTGCTTAGGCATTCATCAGCCTCTATTTTTATAAGTGAATAATCACTAATTATTTACAACGAATTTAGAGTGATTTGTTGAGTATGAAATTATGAGTACTTCTTTATATAAATCCATTACACATCAATAAACATTCAGGTGTAAGGAAGTTGGTTTTTCCTATGAAACCTAATTAAAGGCAAATTAAGTCTAGCTAAATACGAACGAAACCGCAGATGGCCGAGCATCGAAAAATATAAGAATATAAAGCATGTGAAATATTGCGGGACGGGACTTCTACACATATTTTTGAGGGGAAGGCGACTTTGGAAATTACTTTTGTTAATATATAGTACAAGGTGCGTTCCAAAGTAAACAGGACTTAAAAAAAAACAGAACAAATGGTTTTTTCGGCAACTTTTTGCACAGTCCGAAAGCATATCGAACCAGTGTTTTAGCTCGTTGCCGGTATGGCCGCCAGTATGCCGGTGGAAGCCCTTTGAATGGCCTCTACGTCTGCATAACGCTTTCCTTTCATGGGCAAATGCATTTTTCCAAAAAGGAAGAAGTCGCACGGTGCCATATCAGGTGAATACGGGGAGTGGTTAATGATTAAAAATGTGATTTTTGATCAAATAATCGGGGATGGAGTCATGCAAGTGAGGAAACTTCTCTGATCGCCATTCACTTGGGAGTGGCCAGAAACGACTCTTTTACACATGGCTCAAGCAGCTCACTACTGCCGGTCTTTGGCCAAGTATCCTCTGGGTAGCCTAAGAACATCCGTTCGAAGGCGAGCTAAAGTGACAAAGCGAAACATCACCTACATTGGGTTGTGCGCTGGGTTTGAGACCCGCCACATAAAAAAACACCCCTCATGAAGATTAACAATCAGCCTCGGATGAGAGTTGGAAGGACCAAGTGGAGAAGGCCCTGGCTTCGCTTGGAATATCCAATTGGCGCCACGTAGCGAAAAGAAGAAACGACTGGCGCGCTGTCGTTCTTCTTCTTCTTAATTGGCGTAGACACCGCTTACGCGATTATAGCCGATTTAACAACTGCGCGCCAGTCGGGTCTTCATTTCGCTACGTGGACTCCATCCTCTGTTGTTACCTCGGCTATAATCCCGTAAGCAGTGTCTACGCCAGTAAAGAAGAAGAATCGGTCACAGTGGTGTTCTTCGAATGTTGAGTTCTGAGTAATTTTTGGTCGTCAGTCAATTTGTGCGGAACAAACCATGTACACACCTTTCATAAGCCCAAATGTTCGGTCAAAGAGCGATAAATCGATGTTTTGGAGATGTTTAATTCCATTTCCATGAATTTCAATGATGATTTCGGCTGATTTTTGATGAATTTACGCACAGTTTCGATGGAATTTCCGGTGATCACGGATTTTGTTTGGCCCACATGTTGATCGACATTTTTGTCCTCACGACCACTTTGAAAACGTTGAAACCACTCGTGCACTCTGCTACGGGATAGGCAATCATCGCCATAAACTTGTTTCATCAATTGAAGCGTTTCGGTAAAAGTTTTACCAATTTTAAAACAAAATTTACTGTTGGCTCTTTGTTCGAAGCTCATTTTCGCACCGATAACACAAACATACTGACACTTAAAACGCAATAACTTCACTTTCAATCAAAGAAATGTCATGAAATTCTCACTGGACAATTGATAAAGATAGCAGATTCTAACGCATCAATCGATATATGGATGGCGCCACCAGGGGCGCTAGATTCAAAAAGTCCTGTTTACTTTGCACCGCACCTTGTATATATCTACGGTATAAATTACGTTATGCTCAAGCTAATACTTTTACTTAGCTCCATTTAGATGTAATATATATGGGCAAAAAAATAGTAAGACTTTATTCATAATTTTAAAATTCCTAATTAATTTCTCAAAATCTATGTCGTTCCGCTCGAAGTGATTCTCCTTGGCCCCAATACACTTGTGTCAACGTTTTTTCCAATCCTCGAAACGGTTGTTGAACAATTTGCGGAATGTCCATCATTTAACGTTTAATATTTTCAATAGACTGAAACGGTCTCCCCGGAGCGTTTGTTTGAGTTTACTGAGTTGAGTTGGTTAGCCAGAGGTCACACGAAGTCAAATCAGGTGAATACGGTGATTGCGGCACGAGAATCGTTGAAAATTTGACGAAAAACTCACGAAGAATCAATGCGGTATGCGACAGTGCATCATCGAGGTGCAAAAACTAAGAGCTTTCGGCTTATAATTCCGGCCTCTTTTTACCTTTCTACGAATAGCGCAAACGACCCATAATATTCAAATAGTATTCTTGTTGATACAAGCAGTTTGGCTGGTCGGAAGAAATTCGAAGTGCACCACATCTCGATAATCGAAGCAAACTGTCAACATAACCTTGATTTTTGACCTGATTTCATGTAATTTTTCGGCTTCGGCTCAACTTTGCCACGATATTCGGTCGACTGATCGTCTGTTTCCGGATAGATCCAAGACTCATCGTCAGTAATAATACGTTTCATAACATCCTGGTAGTCGGATAGCATTGTTTCACAAACGTTAACGCGACGCTGTTTTTCGAAAAAATTGAGTGAGTTTGGAACCAGTCGCGTTTAATTTTTCTTAGGTCCAAATGATCTTTCAAATTGATTTTCCTTGACTGATCGTCGATTCTCAAGCATCAATTCATTTGTTTTATTGACGTGTTGATCACCAGTTGATGTTGATGGCCGTCCTGGACGTGGTTCGTGGTCAACGCGTTCTCGAATCTCTTTGAATAATTTGTACCAATGAAAAATACTTGCACGCGACAAACAATTATCAAGATTCCAAGCGAGGACAGGTCCTCCTTCTCCTGGTCTTTTCAACGGAGTTCTTCCTCTGCTTCCCTAGGCGAGTACTGCGTCGACAACTTTCAGAGCTGGAATGTTTTCGTCCATTCGAATGACATGACCTAGCCACCGTAGCCGCTGTCTTTTAATTCGCTGAACTATGTCAATGTCGTCGTATATCTAGTAAAGCTCATCGTTCCATTGACTGTGGTATTCGCCATTGTCAATGCGCAAAGGACCATAAATATTCCGCAGAATCTTTCTCTCGAAAAACTCGTAGCATCGACTCATCAGATGCCGTCATTGTCCATGCTTCTGCAGCATATAGCAGGACGAGGTTGATGAGTGACTTGCAGAATGTGGACTTTGTTCGTCGAGAGAGAACTTTACTTCTCAATCGCCTACTCAGTCCGAAGTAGCACATGTTGGCAAGAACTATTCTGCGTTGGATTTCGAGACTGACGTTGTTGTTGGTGTTAATGCTGGTTCCAAGATAAACGAAATTATCTACAACTTTGAAGTTTTGGCTGTCAACAGTGACGTGGGAGCCTGGTCGCTAGTGCGACGACTCTTTATTTGATGACAGGAGATACTTTGTCTTGCCCTCGTTCACCACCAGACCCATTTACTTTGCTTCCTCATTCATTCTGTAGAAAGCAGAACTAATGGCGCGGTTATTGAGGCCATTGATAACATATCGTCGGCATACGTCAGCAGCTGTATACTCTTATAGATGGCCCATAGGCAACAAAATGGTTGAGCCATTCAGTTTCGAATATAAAAGAAAGGCTTGACATTCTAATCCTCTCTAATATAAGATGGTAATGCCAATGTCTCTCTGGAGCAAACCTGAATAGTTCCGTCTTTCTTAAAATATCCACAAATCACTTGATTCTTTGCAGCTCTTCCCGACCGCAGCCCTGACTCGTCGCCGCTTAAACGAAATATACAATTTAAATACGAAACACAAGCGAGTACACACACACATAGTTACGTGCAAATAAGCTTCGATCGCACGATTTGTATTTGGAAATTCCATTTAGAGGTGAAAATTGATTTCTAACCAAATAGCAATTATTTAGCTTGACTGCCATTCGCTGTGCTATTGACTAATTTCTAACGATGCGTTTTTGTTTTGCTAACTTTTTTTATGTATTTTTTGCATTTGTTGTAATGTTTGTTGTTATTTGTGCTATTGGTATTCGATTAACTTGTTTTAAAAGGCGGGCGCCAAAGTGGGTAGTGCATATGTTTTCTTAGACACATACATATGTATAGGTATGTACATATGTGTGTGGTATGTATATGTGTGGTATGTGAGAGTGTGAGTGCGTATGTGTGTTTGGTTAAACCAACGCTTATCCAATCAGCCAGTCATTCAGGCGCTGAGCCACTACTGGGCCAACCAGCAAGAAACAGATACAACTACAACAACAACAACAAGTCAGTTAACCAGTAAAATGCTAAACTGCTGAAAAAGGCGGCAAAGCCAGCGAATTAAGCGTATTTGCGTGTATGTATGTATGTGTTGTTTATATAAACAAACTTGTACACATACACACACACAAGCAAACACTGGCACATACATATGTAGGTTTGATATATGCAATTACACGCTCCACTCTAGCAAAGCTAAACTGATAAAAGGCGACAGCAAAGAGCTTATTAGTGGATTAGATTAGCATTGGCTTAGCTGGACGTAAATGTATGTATGTATATATGTTTGCATATGGATGTGTGTATGTAAGTATGTAAATAGTAGCGGCATTAACGCGTCCTCGGTGCGTCCCCGGCCAATGCCAGCAGGCACCATGAGTATGCACCAACTGCTGCCGCACAAAACCGTTGCATTACATACATACAAACAAATGTGCCATACAAACACTTATGCATATACATATACCATATACACACACATACGAACACATCTGCACATATATTTGTATGTGTGTGCGCGGCAAATACGCGCTTGAAATGTCGAAGGCAAATCAAATGGCAATAAAATTGAGCTAAAACTACGCTGAACTAAATACATATGTATATAAAAATGTACAACAACAACTATGGCAAATTTAGGGTAACGATTTTGAAGTTCTAAAACTATAATACCCTTCACAAATTAAACATTTTCCATACAAGAACCTGATTTTGGTCGGCCAGTTTATATGGCAGCTATATGCTATAGTGGTCTGATCTGAACAATTCTTTCAAATATTGTACCGTTGTCTTGAAGAATTATACATGCCAAATCGCGTTAATATATCTTGCCAAATAAAGAAGCTTGCCATAAAAGGACTTGATTTTGATCGTTCAGTTTGTATGGTAGCCATATGCTATAGTGGTCTGATCTGAACAATTCCTTCAGAGATTGTACCGTTACCTTGAAGAATCATCTGTGCTGAATCGCGTTAAGATATCTCGTCAAATAGAGAAGTTTTCCATACGAAGACTTAATTTTGATCGTTCAGTTTGTATGGCAGCCATATGCTATAGTGGTCCGATATCGGCGATTGTGATAAATGAGCAGCTTCTAAAGGCGAAAGAGACATATGCAAAATTTCGGAACAATATCTCAAAAACTGAGGAACTACTACGCCTATTTGAAAACTGACGGACATGACTAAATACTTAGCTCGGCACGTTGATCATTTATATACATACATATTATACACCAAATATATTATAGAATCACTGAGGTTTCATGTTTTCTATCTAGATATTACAAACTTCGTAGCAAACTTCAATTACGCTGTGCAGGGTATAAAAATGTTGACTCCGTCCATTGGTCAAAGGGGCGCCTAAAATGCTTACGAACGAATTGAATGGTAAATGCGCTGGTGTTTTGTGGCACGCTCTCCATGTGATTTGGAACGCCACACCAGATGTGCGTTGTACGAAATGCGAATTTGTTGTAGTTGTTCTTTTTGGCACATTAAGCGCCGTTTATGCAGGTCAAACGCTGGTGTTTGTGGAGCTAAACGGAAGCTGGTAGTCGGCCGTTTAGTTACCAAAAATTTAATTAACTTTTGCAGAACAGAAACAACAACAATAATAACAGCAGCAATAACGCAAAAACGGTAAACAAACAAGCAAAAAGAGACAAAAGCGCAGTGATTTGAGCGCCCAATGCAGAGATTTCTAGTTTTGGTAAATACATACGCACTTTTCCAGGAAGTTGTTGTTGCTTTTATTGGAGAACCAGCAGTTACTCTTGTGATAAATAAATGTTACATGGCAACACTATTCGGTCACTATAAAACAACAGCATACAATTTCGTAAGTGCATGTCAATTTTATAGTTTTTTCGTGGATTTACACTTTTTAAGATTTCGAATTTTGTGATGTCAAAAATTTCTGAAGATATATTTAAAGAGTTACAAAACATTTTGACCGTTTTATATTTGCTAAAGTGATTCATATCAATTCCAGCATTTTTGCCAGTATCACTAAAGATATGAGATCCAAGATTTTTAAACCTTAGCCTCGCAAGAACGGAACAGACAAGTAGTAAAACCTAAAATAAGCTGCTAACTTTTCTGTCTCCAAACATCTGTCTCAAAACATGTCGGATTACAAGCATTTTATCTAAGCATGTATAGCTATTCTAGAGTAAAATGGCCAACCTTGCTGAGGTTAAGAAACTCACTGGATCTCGTGTGATTTACTCCAGCCCAGAATCATCTGGTGTCTGCGAATGTCACTAATGAAAGTTATGTATAAAGTAATATTAAATGTCTTTGTTGGTGTAATTTCAAATAAATATAAATCTAAATAAATAGTGAGAGCCCCTCGTTTAACACACTCAGCTCGTTTATCGAGTTTAAACTTTACCAAGGCTATGTACCAAAGAAAAACTAAATTAACTTATAGTTTTATAGTGCTTATATGATATAATGGGTTGTCAAAAAAGTCTTGCGGTATTTTTATTGATTTTTTTTTATTGAAATTGAAATGAATTTTTGATGACTCATGCCCAGCTCTTGACCGATGCTACGGCTGCTACTATGCCGGTCTCCTTCGACCAATTCAGCGATTTTATTGCAATTTTCGACGACAGGCGGAGCGTGGCGCATCTTCGACCACCTCTACACCAGAACGAAAACGTTGAAACCATCGTTGTGCGGTGGAAATGGAAACTGTATCGGGTCAATAAACTGCACAAATTTTATTCATTTTGAGATGCCTTTATCGTAGTAGTACTGTAAAATATGCCGTATTTTCTCTTTATTTTGCTCCATGTTTGCGACGCTATAACTCACGAACGACGCTATAACTCACGAACGACTTAAAAGAAACGACAATCAATCAAACACGTGTTAGCGCGTGAAATGAGCTTTCCAAAAAGGTATAGCATGACCCGATGCGACGAATAAAACTAGAACTACGCGCTTTCAGCGCCAACTAGCAAAAAAACCGCAAGACTTTTTTGGCAAGCTAAAATGTACCTCGTTTGTGAGAGATATCCAGCCTTTTCTCAACAGCTCTTCTTCAGCGAATTTTGATCTTCATTAGTACATTATTCGAAGATATAAAAAATTAGATCTAGAACAACAAAGAAGCAAAGCGAGCTTCAATGTAGTTACTAAAGTTAACCATATATTTCTTTGATACTAAAAATAGATGGTCTAAAACACCACGTCTGGCGATTATACATACACTGAATAAAAAGATTTGAGTCCCTTCTTGCTAGGTTCTTTCGGTTCCCTATTACATATATGGTTTGGCTTCAAGTGAGCTCGACAACCGAGCTAATAATTGTGCTGTCGTAATGTTCTTCTTGCCTGATTGGAAATTTTGTCACAGACCAGTATCGAAAATTATTTGGAAGTGAGAAGCAATCATCTCAACACTTCCTTCTTGAATGATCAATGCTTGTGCTAGATCAATGCTAAAATACATCGTTTCTAATACTTTGAGACATTCAGGGAAATAGCTAAAATTAAAATAAAGTTCCGAATCAGATTTGTGAGGCTATATGCTGGGAGTAACCAGAAATTATGAAGCATATTTGTGAGGGGTGCAAGGCACGCTGGCAAAAATTAATATTCAACCGGAGTAGTTTTAGCTGGTTTCATAAAGCACTACACAGACAAAGTATACTACAACTAACCAAACCTAATCCCTCGTTGGCTTCAAAGTGGACATCTCGGATCATATATATTGCATCTAAAGCTATGTAACAAATTATGTAACTAACGGTTTTTTCAATAAGAGCGCTGCAAAAGTTTTTTTTTAATAAAACGAAAACGGTTTGGGATATCAATGAAATTCTTTATTTCTGTGTAAGTAAGTACAACCGATGTCATAATGTATGGAACTCGATTTCACGGCCACCACGGGCATGTATGCAGAAGTCCAAATGTTGAACCCACTTTTTGACGGTTTTCAAGCATAAATCGGCCGATACTGCTGCAATTTCACGTTCGATATTCGTACGAAGTTTATCAATAGTCGTTCGATTTTTGGTATAGACCATAGGCTTGACGTAGCCCCACAGGAAATAGTCTAACGGCGTTAAATCGCACGACCGAGGCGGTCAATTGACTGGGTAATTTCGGGAGATAATACGTTCACCAAACTTGGTTTTCCTGTTGGAAGCACATATCATCCAATGTGAGCCAAAAATATTCGGTTATCATTGAGCAGTAGCGATTTTCATTCACAGTAACGTGACGGTCTTGATCATCACGGAAGAAGTACCACTCAATGACGCCGCCGGTACATAAACCAAAACCAAAATGTACATTTTTCGCGATCCAATGGTGACTCTTGGATACCGGTGTTCAAACAGCTTCAGTTCTTGCGTCAATTTAATCTTGTAAGGATGTAGGATGTTTTAGATTGTTTCGCAAAATTCACCACAACGACGTCACAGAGCTGCTCAATGCTTGAGAACGACGTGTGAGAGACTGATTTGGGTCTTCCTTAATTCATGCGCCTGTGGCAGCAATATTCTCTACACTACGGGCACTTCTTTGTCTCACTGGCACGGGAACATTTTGTACTGGGCTTGTGGATTAAAAATTTTCCACTAGATGCTCAATTGTTGATCTGACAGGACGATTATGACGACCATAAATTTGACGTATCGCGTAAAGTTGAGGCCATTGACTCCGAATTTCGGTAGTAAATTTTAAAAATCTAATATGCCAAATTGTAGTAGAAACAGGATGAGTATATATGTACATTTGTAAGTTTCGATAATTGAACAATGGGGTCTGAACAAACTAAAACAAATAAAAATACCCACAAATATTTTAAGCACTCAAAATAAGATTTTCTGTAACTCGAGTTTGTAAATTATTGTCTAAAAGTGGATAAATCATGTCAAAGATCTTTAAACTCTGTTCATTATGATCACTAACAAATAATTCCTATTTTATGAGAAAAAATACTAAAACAATTAATTAACTAATTCAAATGCGGGAAATACAAAATCAAATACAAGCAGACATTAACATATAATCTACAGTTATACACCAGGTGACCGACTTGTTGATTACTTCATCAACATTTTGTTGCAGCAAAGTTAGAAGACTAAAGGAAAACAATAAAAAAAAATATTATGGAAAAAAGTAAAATATAACAATTACCTATTAACAGAAATGTTACAAATTTCGATAAGGAAAACAATTTTTTTCGTTATTTTATGCCAAAGCGTTTGCTAGATCTGCGGCATGTGATAAACGCGACGTAAATCACAGCGCAAAAACAAAAACGAAAACAGTGTAACAAGGAATTGGCGCGAAATAGAATCTGAATCACGTATTTTAAGGCAAAATGTTGGCGCACAAAAACAACAAAAAAATGGAAAATAACAAAAAAATGGAAAATAACAAAAACAAAAAATTGAGAATAACAAAAACAAAAAATATAACAAAAATGAAAAATCAAAAAAAAAAATTACCAAAAAAATAATAAAACACAGAATTGCTGTAAATAAATTTGTAACCGAATTTGAAGCGAGTTTTCTAATACATACACACAAACTTATATATGTCTACACATATAAGTGTACAACATTGTAAGCTGCTTACTAACTCCATTACCGTCGGCATTGCCTCGTTTTAGTTAGGTTTTGAATGCTTTGCCGGCGCTGAGCAAACGCTGAAAGGAAACCTCGCGCACGTTTTCCAACGAAACCTTCGACTGCAGCAAAATTAAATGGAAGTTGAGATATCCGTTTGGTAAATACATACATATATATATACAGTTAGTTGTGAAAAGGCTGAAATTGATATTGGAATAGCAAAAGGACGGAAATTATGAACGCCAGCCGGCGGCTTCAAGCCCAAAAATTTGAATGGGCGCGTGAAGAATATGGGTGGTTTCGGTGTTTGTTGGTGCTGAGAGCGGCCGTTTGAGTGAGATATTGCAATCAACACCTTATGACATGCAATAAATGGAAATTAGGTAATCAATTTGTTAGCACGATGTCATAACGAAGCGATATTTTCGAGTGTTAACAAAGAAAAGATGTTTGCAAATACATATTTACTGGTGAAGATAAGACAATCATTTAAAACGAATTTATTACAAATCTTAAATGCTATAAATAAACAAGAATGTCAGTTTGAATGGCAGCTGTAAGCTATAGTAGTACTACCTGAACAATATTCGATATTCTGTAGTAAAGTTGACATTTCTCTTACCTCATCATTTAGCGTAAATTTTTATCTATCGAGAATTTGATAGGAGTTCGAGTACGTAAAAAAGTCCCTGAAGGTCAGATCCGAAGGATACGATGGGTGCGGAAGCCTACAAGCCATTTCCAAACCTTTTGTAGACTTTTTGAAGTTTTCGTCCGTAGCACTTTCTAAGTCAATTGATAGCCTTGGTGTTGATATGCTTTGTGTGGAATTTAACAAACCATATATAAATCGTTGACGGCCAGCATAACTGGCCTTATCTCGGTATTTGTAGGGTACCAACTTGTCGGTTGTAGTTGATGTAACTGTACAGACCATTGAATTCACGTAACCTAAGATCTAAGAATGATGAATAAATTAGTTTAACTTAGTCAAATCACATAACCGTTTCTTTGATACGACTCGATTACCAAAAGTTTGTCCTAATAAAATAATAATATATTATTACTGTAACTAATTAGAACTTAGGTTAGGTTAAGGGGCCTAAATTCTGATAGGCACCTCTTTGATCCGTACTGTTACGTAAAAATCTCCTATAATAGATCATAAGATCCTTACAAATCCATAAAGCGCTTTGTGTCTATCACAAATATGTTGTGACGGCTAATGTCAGTTTCGGGTATGCCTTCTGGTTCGATGAAGGCAATCCTGTCGCGATCCAGTCTTGGAAAGGCTGGTCAATCCAAGGGAAAGTGCCTAGATGTCTCCATCTCCCCTTCCTTTTTGACTTAGAGAACTTGCGTCTGCCAAGATTTTTAGACTTACCGCAAGCATATTGGAAAATGTACAATAAGAACCCTTATTATTGCGTCAAGATGAATTTTGTGACGAGCAAGTAGTTCATAAGACCTCCTATTTCTATTCTAGTCCAAATGGATCCTGCATTTTCACAGGAGCGAGTCGTGGTCAATACATCATTGCAGATCCAACTCGGTCCCATTCCGATGTGAGCTGGGCATAGGTGTCTCCTCTGGTTAGCTCGTCGGCTTTGCAGTTTACAGCGATTCCGCTATGACCAGACACCCAAACGAGCCTCATAATAAAGTAGCTTAATATTACCCAGATCGAAGACAGACACTTCTTCTTCTCAGCATTAGTTTTACCGCTCTGCTATCGGAGTGAATGTGAACTTTGCCGAAAAAGGTTGCACTTTGAACAGTATGTGTACCGCAACCTTAATTACGGCAACTTCTGTCTGAAAAACACTCAAGTGGTCCAGTGGCCTAAAGCTAAGGCTGACGGAGAGTTATCCCCCGCCAACCTTCCCTCCTGAATTCGATCTATCATTGTGGCTCTACTTCAGGGACTCCACATATCTCTCTTATATCAATACTTTGATAGAATATCTTGACTCTAAGGGCTAAGCTGCTCGATCTTACCATGAGACATCGCTTCGGACTGTAGGTTCTTGAAAAGTTCTAAGAAAATCTAACGTTTTCGAGCCAAATTTTGTTCAGCCACGAGGCCCATTTCTAGCTCAATGGGTATTTAAACAAGCAAAATTGTCGCATTTGAGACGAAGAGCAACCTAAAGAGATTCAAGGGCTGTCATTTCATTTCGAAAAAACAAAGGTATGGTATGGTTTGTGGGCCGGTGGAATCGTCGGTCTATATTTCTTCAAAAATGCTGTCGGCGTGAACGTAACTGTCAATAGCGACCGACTATTTGATGCCTGAAATTGAAGCTCGTAATCTCGGCGGCATTTGTTTTCAACAAGACGGCGCCACTTCCACCACATCGCATCAACCAATGGATTTAATGAGAAAACACTTCTTTTAGCAGATAATTTCACGTTTTGGGCCAGTCGGTTGGCCACAAAGGTCGTGTGATATCATACAGTTAGACTTTTTCCTATGAAGATAACATCACGTGTGTCATTCGCCAGTTACCAGTCGAAATTCTCGAACAAGTAATCGAAAATTGGATTCAACGTATGGAATATCTAAGACGTAGAAGCGGTTGATATTTGAAAAAGATAATCTTCAAAAAATAAATGTCATTTCGCATTAAATTTAAAATTTCCGAGGTTTTTCTTTAAAAATGTAGGGAACCACGAAATGGATCACCCTTTTTTTTCAAAAGCTGAAACCGCATCATGAGATCCTTTGTAGAATAAAACTAGTACAAGAAGTTTAGTTCCCAAGTATTGCTGTCGACTACTATATATATATATATATGTATAAATAGATATTCGATCTTCTTTTATTATAAAATACCCAGTTGCGTTGTAAAGGGTATAATTATGTATGAACAATTTGCTTTAAAATTTTTTGTTTTATTTATTTTTGGTATATTTTGTTTCAACTCTTTTTTTGCCACTGTTGCCCAATGACAACATTATCTCGTATGCTGCTGTTCGTGTTGACATTTCTCTCTTTTGTTGTTTTTTTTGCTCGTGCGGCCATAGCCGATGCTCTTGATTGGCAATTTACACTGGTGCTTGATGCGATTTTAATGATTACTTTGCACAATTTATTTGCAACTCATTTGCTGGATTTCTTTTATATTTGTTGTAATTGTTGCTATTCGCAGCATGACTAAGCTGCTTGTTCATAGGTGTTTTTACTGCTGTGGTTGTTACAATTCGCTGTGATTTCTGCGATGTTTTATGGTTCTGAATCCAAAGCAAGTTATTTTTATTTTTGACATTTTTTTTTGTCTTTTTTCGTTTGATATTTTCGCAATTCATTCATTTATGTTGATTATTTGTCAGTGTTGAGATTATGTAACAGCTGCCGAGCAATGTGTATTTGTTATTGCTGCGTGTATTCTGAAACTCTACCATAATGACTGATCTCTGTGTGTTGTTGTTGCAAAGAACTTAGCTTTATGCTCTTTTCATATTTTCTTCCTTGTCTCTTAAGGACAGCACTTGGTCCACAGTTCTAAATGCTTTCCAGTTTGGTTCTCTATGGTATTCGAATTCACTTTCTAAGATTATCCTTTGAGGTCGTTGAATTTAATGATTGTTTGCCAATTCTTCTAAGCTGCTTCTTTATTTTATTTTCTTTCTCTTTCATATTTTTTGCACCCAACCTGATTTGTTTTTTTTTTGTGTAATTATTTTTGGCTTGCTTCACTTTTCTCTGCTCATCTTCGGCTTTTCCTGCTGTCTGTGCAATTTAGTAGCGTGATGATGCAATAATCTTCATGTCTTCACTGCGCATGGTGGTCAAGTTATGGACAATATTTGGATTTTTTTCGAATATTTTTTATTTTTTTTATTTTTATGCTTAAGAACTAAAACTGGAAGTTAGTACTACCTTTAGGAAAGTTTTTTTGACTAGATTTTTATTTGTAAAAATAAGTGTTGTCTTCGCCAATTAAGAAGAAGAAGGTTTTTGAAGTAGAACCTTTATTTTATAGGGTAGTTTTTCTTCAACCTTTTTTCTGAGACTCGTTTCTTTCAGATTTTAGTTAAACAAATTTGTTTGCTGATTAGGGCTCTCCTAGAATAGTTCTTATAAAGAGAGCATAAGATCTTATGTGCATGAACTTTGATGTCTTTACCGAATGACTTTTAATGGCTTCATGGGCTCTAAGTGGACTTTACAGTTTCGGAAAAAGAAAAAAAGTCAAAGGGTGACAAATCTGTTTTGTTTTGACGAAAATATTCGATTATTTACGACAAATTATTCATGTAGACGCCTCAAAATAACCAAGTAGCGTTGCTTATCGAATTTTTGACTCTATGGAACCGAGTCTCGGTGAATCACACTACGGTGATCAGAGAAAACTATAAGCATCACATTGATTTTCGGTCGACTTTAAAGTGGTTTTTTCGATTTCGACTCATTTTTTGGAGCGCCATTCTCTAGATTGTTGGACAGGCTCATATATTATATATTCATAAAACCACGTCTCTCCAAAAACACTTCGGACAATTTCAACGATTTTATAGCCGTTATTTCATGTTAGATACAAAATTTCAAGCAAATTCGTTATTTCTCTTTTTTATGGTAAAAATCGCCACACAAGAGGCTTTACGATAGTCCGGTGTGGTCTGACTGGAAGTGGACCGGACTGTCAACTCCTCGAAATTATTTCAGAGATGTTTTCTTTCGCAACAACAACAAAAGAGGCAAATATTTTCCGTTAAATTCATGCATAATATTTCCACTTGAATAGTAAACTGATTTCGTCACTGTACCACTCAGCTTTCTACAGCTGCCAGCTGGGTGCACTTCTCTGCTCACTGTGTTCTAACAATCTGTACTATTCTCTTTCTCGAGTATCTATATACATATATGTATATGTATATATGTGTAGTTCACAGCTGGTGTGCGTTTACGAGCTTCCTTTCCAGCGCGTCTTTTCCAGCTCGTGATGTGATTTCCTGTGCAATTTGTGCTTTGATATCTCTGCTATCTTTAGCGGGCTCAGTTGCAGCGCTGACTTCAAATCCGCTGAAATGAAAAAAAACCTTACATTAATATATACATAAATGCAGTATATACTATATATGTAACATATATACATATATGCCGTGAATATATATTAAAATATGCCTGTTTGTGTGCGTTAGTAGGTTTTAGTCATCTCTAGGCTCTAATTCCAAGGCAAAAGATGCAACAGTTGGTTCACATTACAATTTTGTTGCTTTTTTTTTAATTTTTTCTGCTGCGACGCCTACGTTTCTTTCATGCATTCGCTCATTCATACGCTCAATCACTCACTCAATCACTGAGCCATTCAGACATGAAGAATAAACACACATACACACACACACACATATATATATATATATATATATATATATATATGCATTGCCATTTTGGTTTTCTCTTTTGGTCGCCGCCAATTTTGAAGATTTTTCCGCCGATGACTTCCTTTCCTGTACTGTTCTTTGCAGCTTTCTATTTAATTTTCGTAGTCTGCTTGGTTTTCTATTAGCTTGCTTCACTCCTTGACTTTATGTTGTTTATTCGCTTATTTTATGTAAGGAAAGTCCTTGCCTTAATCTGTTGATTTCCGGTGCTTAAAAACATTTTTGTGTCTATTTTTACGCCCTCGCGAACTGTAAAAAAGCACGCGCTAAGAATTTTCCAACAAAATAGCCAGGGAAGTAGTCTAAAGTACCAAGAAGATAGCTGTCTCATATTGTGTTGATAGACAACGGTAGTTGACAAGCTTTACGCTAATTTTATTAGTAAAAATTATAGCAACTTTATGGCTCATTTTAGTGCTTTAATTTGATTTGTTTTGCAAGGCTGCGCGATTTGGTGGGAATATGCTTTTAGCTCGAAATTTTCAGTATATTGTTTTTTTTTTAAATAAATTAAAAATCTCAATTGTAACAGTCAATATAAATATATAAAAAACCAAAATAGTCTCTATGAAATTAATGAAAAATTGACCTTCAAATATTTCTGTTTGTATTATGTTATGAAAAACTCTCAATTTATTCTTTGAAAATTTGATTGTCAATGAAATTAGCCTATGAAAAGATTTTTATATACATATTAATGCAAACAACAATTGACCTAATTCAAGAGTTTTTACAATCATTTATTAAGTGAGCTTTTATTCCCAAATTGTATTTAGTGAGCTTTTTCTTCGAGCTTTCATCTTTAAATGGTGTTTAGTGAGAAAAATCCTGGTCCTTTACTTCGAAATATGAGCTTTCATTATTGAATGGTGTTTTGTGAGCTTTTTCAGGGAGCTTAACTTCGAAAAGGAGCTTTCATTCTTTAATGGTGTTTAGTGAGCTTTTTCAGGGAGCTTTGCTTTGAAGAGTGAGCTTTAATTCTTAAATGGCGTTTTGTGAGCTTTTTCAAGGAGCTTAACTTCGAAAAGGAGCTTTCATTCTTTAATGGTGTTTAGTAAGCTTTTTCAGGGAGTTTTGCTTTGAATTGTGAGCTTTAATTCTTAAATGGTGTTTTGAGAGGTTTTTCTTCTTCTTCTTAATTGGCGTAGACACCGCTTACGCGATTATATCCGAGTCAAGGAGGTTTTTCAGGGAGCTTAAATTCGAAAAGGAGCTTTCATTCTTTAACAGTGTTCAGTGAGATTTTTCAGGGAGCATTGCTTTAATTCTTAAATGGTGTTTTGTGAGCTTTTTCAAGAAGTTTAACTTCGAAAAGGAGCATTCATTCTTATTCATCTTTAGTGAACTTTCTCCTGGTGTTTTGCTTCGAAATGAGAGCTTTCATTATTAAATGGTGTTTAGCGAGCATTTTCCTGGTCTTTTTCTTCGAAATGTGTGCTTTCATTCTTAAATGGTATATAGTGAACTTTTTCCTGAAGCTTTACTTCGAAAAAAACTCATTCTCAAATAGTATTATGTGGGCTTTTTCCTAGAGCTTTACTTAGAAAAAGCTTTAATTTTTAAACGGTGTTTAGTACGCTTTTTCCTGGAACTTTACTACAAAAAAAAAGCTTCATTCTTAAATAGTATTTAGAGAGCTTTTTCTTGAAGCTTTAAAAAAAAATAATTTTTCAGTAATAAATGGTGTTTAATAAGCCTTTTATTGGGGCTTAACTTCAATTAGTAAGCTTTAATTCTTAAATGATGTTTACTTTTTTCTTATCTTATTTTCTTAAATAATGCTAAGTGAGTTCCTGTTAAGTGAATTACTGGATTAAAAAATGGATATTTTTAGTTTTAATTTTAAGTTGACAATTTTTTATTCCCTCAATGAGAAAACTGAGAGTGATTTTAATAATAATTTTTGTTAACCGATATTAGCAGCGAAGTCACTACATTGCAAAAACGAATTCCAAAATGCTATTTTAAGATTGTTCTCTCAGAAGAGAATATAAATTTTTTGTTGTGGCGTCTCCCACTTGTGACATATAGCTGTCTTAATTTCATTAAGACGTTCGGGTCTAGATATATTTTTCGATCGTTTTAGCTTTTTAAATTTTTGCTTATAAAATATTTAATATAAATATTTTCTAGTACTAGTTCTAATACTAATATATATGCCATTTTTCTTTTACTTACAGGTATGTGAACACGTTTCCTTCTTTTCTAACTAATTATCAGTATGAGTATATACTATCCACGCTTTGGTAATTATTCAATTTTATAAAAAATATAACATATTTTACATATGTATGTATTGCTAAGTAGCTAACTACCATACAACTTTATGCGGAGGCTGAATACCCCCTTAATTTTCCTGGATGTACTCTACAATGAAATACTCTAAGTGGCTAATAAGCCAATTAGCAATAAATTGTGAATAAATTGATAAACAATTTTCCAGGAAACTCTGTGAAGTGTATTTAAAACTGTTTACATTAAAATAATTTTCTTTTGAATTCAATTTGTAGTTTTCAAAGACGGAACTCAAGCACTTTTTCTTAAACTACTAAATTGACTCAATTTAACGTTAAGCAAAATCAAGCATTAAAGAATTGTCTAGGGACATTCGTACCTAGTGAGTAATTTTCGAGGCATTGAAGGTTAGTTCATTGTTTAACCAGTGATTTTTTTCTAGTTGTAAAATTATACTATCTTTCAGTAAGGTATAATAGTTTTATTCACCTAACGGTCACTAGAGTGACTGACTGTCTGGCGTGTTTCTTGGCACGGCACGATCTTTCAAAAGAGTCGGTCTAAAATTGGGCATGACCCTGCTCATCTTTAGGTTAAATCTCTATCTAAGGCACTACTCGACCAAGTCCATTCAAAAGCAACTCATAATCTTGATATTGTTGTCATGAAATGTGAAAACGAAAAAATGCCTTTTGAATCCCTTACAATAATTTATAAAAATCGGACACTATGAAGTTAGAAATTGTGCCCAAAAACCTTATAAAATTGTTCGAAATTGGTTCAAAAATTATCAAGTTCAAGTTTCCTAAAACGGGATATGTGAATCTAAGAACCTATAGCTGACTTTTTACTGAGCGATACTAAGTATATAACAATGAATGAGAACGCCTTTCGAAATATTGCGTTATGGTGCCAAAAGAGTGTAAAATCGGCTTTACACGGCATATGATGATCAATTTGTAAGATATCTGGGGAAAATTAAGTGAACGAATAATATTGGATACACTCTAGTTTGGGGCTGTCTGTTCAGCTTTCTCTCCCTCTTGGCTCATATACATAATTACATCACCACTAGCTGAGACAAGCGCTCTTTAATATCGTTTTTGCTTTTCCAACTTCGGTCTTCAGCTTATCATGCCATTACTGACTTTGTCACTCTTTTATTTAATTAATCAAATTGTTGTTGCGCGTCTCACAACATGCCGCAACTTTATCAGCACAACGCCATCTTTTTTTGCAATCCTCGGTTTTTTATATCATTTTTGCTTGTCTGTGCTTTTCGCGCCATTTTTGCCAGTTTTCTCCGCTTGTCACCAAGTCTTTTGAGGCGGTTGAGTATGCTCTACCACCAAAGAGCATAAATAAGTGAGCGAAATAGTGGAGTAAATCACAACTCTTGCGTATGCTTTTATCAGCGTTATATATTTTCATTGAATTTGAGCAAAATTGTTCCACAAAACATGCCTGTGCACTTATGTTTTGCTCACAATCTCCAGTTTTAATTTCATCAACTCTCGAAAGCACTTCTGTTTTGGTCTTTATCAGCGCTTTCGAGTATTTCGATTGATTTTCTATTTATTTTTGTGGTTGTTTATAATTCCGTTAATTTAGGTATTTGTTACCGGTGCAACTTTGTTATTGTAATTAGTTTTGTTTTTGTTGCTGATTTATGCGAATTTTAGTTGCCTTCCAATGAAACACTTGTTTTCCGGTGTTTGCGATAAGATAAAGGTGCTCAAAAACTGCAAAAGATGCAGATAAAAATAGAAAGAATATAAGCTAAGTTCTCTGGCGAATACTAATGCCTATATTTAGATAAGGGTACAGTGTGCCCTCGAATTTGTATCGGTTAAGTCATTAACATCTGGGATTAGCTTCCACACCCTTAAATCCTATAGATAGATCGATCCCCAATATTGTCTTCCCTTTCAGAGAGCTGTGGGATGGGGGATACAAGGATAAGTATCTAAACGGATGGGTTCAAACTAGATAATCGAGTGGAAGGTGGTCGCTTCTCAGCAAAACTAGATACTAGAATCACCTATTAGACCACTGAAGTATCTTCCAAGTAGATATCATAACAATTAAAGAAAGCCTCCTTGTTCTGACAGAGAGGAAATACAGAAGCAGCTTTGAAAACACTAACGTCTCCTGGGGTCTCATCGAAGATGGCTTTGATCTCTTAGTGAACTTAACAACCTACTTCACGACTAACTTGCAAAGGCTTACAGAATATAATGATATTCCTGGCAAATGTGTAGTAGAAGAACTAGGCAGGGCAGGCATCACCCTACAACTAGAATCTCATACAGAATATATACAAGTATATATGCCTCTGGCTACCTGTGTATATATAATCGACAAATCTGTTATAGATGTAGTAGATGTAGATGAGATGCAAAGTTTTCAATAGGAAAATAATCGTAACAATCAGTCGAGGGTTTCTTGACGATGCCTCGGAAGTTTCTCATATGAAACTCTTTGTGTTAATTAACTTCATTGGGAGCACAGGGTGATTCAGAGAGGTATATAATTAGGGGGATTTAGTCACAATAGTCACCTATGCCTTAAGGTCCCCACCTGCCTACCCACCTAACCGCCATTGTGAACCAGTTTCCTTTGTCTATTAATATTTTCCATATACCAACTTCAAAGGCGTTCGAATTTTAGACTTCAGTTGATATACTACCCATATTTCTATCCAAAAACAGTTTGTTCAACTAAATATTCTATTACTGAAATTAATCAGAGTTGGAGCTTTGGATTAGTGGAGGCTTAGTATCTATTAGGTCGTAAAGAAGGAGAAGATATACTTAGTTCCCTATCATCAGTGTTATCCAGTCGAATGTTTCGCGTCATCTCTGACAGTTTATGTGAATTGTCTCCCTGAAGTCCTACATGACCGCCTACTATGCTATTAACTCTATTTTTAGCTCTTCTCCAAAAACGTTAAACCATTACACCTTCTACTTTCACTGTTACTAAACCCCCTGGTCCAATCAATTGGCGATTAGCTGTCATACTGATATTGAATTATTGATGTCATATCGGCTGATTACTGATTAGCAGTGCGAAAGCGAACGTGTTACAGAAACACGTTGGCCAAAGTACACAAATGATGATAACAAGGAGAAAAGAGAAAATGCGAAATTCATTATTTATGGCTACAATAAAAGTTTCAAGGTCAAAATTGCATTCGATAGGGTAATATCAACTTGGTGATAGTGTTGACCCTGCGTAATTACGCTCGATTATCTGAATAATATGCGTACCACATATATATAATATATAGAATGTATAAAAGTTATCTGCAGAGGAGAAATATTTCAAATAATTTATTTATTAAGTTGGATACACATCGTTAATGTAAGATTAATTTATTTCGACGATTACTTAAGCAATTACATGACAAGGTATGAACTGCTTCTTAGCTGGATAGCTAGTTCGATACCCCTTGAGTAGTTTACATGAGTCTACAGTCTATTGGCTTTTCACCAAAATCGATTTCATCACTTTATATTTATCAAAGACTATAAATCAGTTTTATTGGAGGAGCGAGAACTTTCCATAACCATTATAAACTTTCTGTTTCGAAAGATGAGATTTATTTCTGAAAACCACAATGTTTCGGTACACTCTCATGAATTTATGCCAGAAGGAGAACCTGTGCATGAAGTTTATTCTTTCAATTTAACCGTATAAGTATCGAACTAACTGAAACTCAGAACTCTGTTTCGTTTTGGACATGTTTTAAGTAAGAATGTTTTTGAAAAAGTAAAGGATACTCATACACTTATATCAGATAATTTTTGAACCGATGGTGGTTAAGACAATATTTTCTGGTTATTTTTAAAGGGATATTGTGAAGACTTAAGTATGTAGCTCTATACCGAGAACTTTTAATACGATTTGAGACTTTTTAGAGAACACATCTTGGGCTTTAAATCGAAATTAAATATCAAATAGTCCCTTTTTTAAAGTTCCCTCACAATTGAAGACTTAGAAACACTTAGGTTGCAACCTTTTTCGGGTAAATTTAATTGAATTTCTTTAGACATCAAATATTTTTCAAATTGAACTCAATACTTTAATGAATGAATAAATTTGAACAACTTATTCAAATTAAATTCTTCAATCATATGGGAACTCTTCAAAAAAGTGTCTCAAAAAAAAATTTCAAAAGCTTTTACTTATATTTTGTTGGCATTGATGTGATATTTCATATAGGTTGTCAATTTAATTCTATAAAATAATGTTACGATGTGGCAACACTTTCCAAAAAACAATTTTAATACTGCATAAGCTTCTTTAGTTTATAACTAAATTTACTACACAAAATTTGTAACTCTTATAAATTGTATTGAATTAGAAAATTTAAAAATGGTGGCAACCACCGAATAAAAATTTGCACTTTAATATAGATTAAACTTGTTTAATGTACGTAGAGCCTTTCTTCAACTTATAATTCATTCAGTTTCTAAATTTAATTGTGCGAAATATTGCTATAGATATGGCAACACTCTCAAATACTCTTTGTAATACTAATACATAGATATTTCGGAAGTAAAAATTTTAAAATGGTGGCAACCACCAAGAAAAATCAGATCTATTTTTTTAAATCTCTTTAATAAAGAAAATTTTTTACATTATAATGTATGCAGTTTATTAATTTAATTGTATGTACATATGTACATACATATATGTATATACAAACATAAAACAATGCTACGGATATGGCAACGCTATCCAAAAAAATTAAAATTTATTTATACAATAAAAAAATAATTGTTATTTATATCTAATTTTACTTAAACTTACTTAGAGTTCTTTTTTATTTTATAATCCATGCAGTTTTTCAATTTAGTTATTCAATTTTATGGCAACTCTGTGCAAAATGAAAAAAATATTTTTGAGTGTACTTAAGCCTTTCTTTAGTATATTACTCGAATTTTGTAACTCTTATGTATAAATATTATTAAATTCCAAATTTCAAACTGGTGGCAACCACACAAAAAAATTTTCAACACTAATCTTGCTTAAACTCCTTCGCTTTATATTATTTCCTTACGTTTAAAAAACTTAATTCGAAATTTGAACAAGGTGGCAACCTTATGCTCTTTTTTTAATTTAATATGTTCATATGCAATAAGCAGTCTCTCTAAAAATAATTATTTTTAGGAGTACTTAGCCTTTCTTTAGTTTATTACTCTAATTTTGTATGTAACTCCTATGTATAAATATTATTAAATTCCAAATTTGAAATTGGTGGCAACCACGCAAAAAAAATGCAACCTTCAATCTTCAATTTAGTATATTTCATAAACTCCTTCAATGTACAGTCTTTTCTTACATTTACAAAATTTTACTTCCCATTTTGAAAAAGGTGGCAATCTTATTTTTTTTAATACTATGAATAGATATATGCAAAAACTAGTCATGTAAATTAGTTCAGTTTTCTCAAAGATGCGAAGCTACAAGCGTGACGAAATTTTGTTGCGTAACATGATTTCGTTGCAGTCGCTACACTCAATTTCACGAGTGTGCTTTTACAAAAATGAAATGTACATATATATTCGAAACTAACTGAAAACTTAACAATTATCTGCTAGTTGAGACAGTAAGAGTTGCATTCAACATTACCGCAAAAAGCCCACGAACCTTGTTCACCTAATATGAAATCCAAAAACTTCTTTTTTTGGAATCTGGAACAACGCAATGGCAATGACCCATTACTTAGAGGTCAATGGCATTGACTAATTTTGAAGACTCCGGACTAGGAGTCCACGGCTGGATGGGATGTTTTAGTTAAACGACTTCTGTGCGCTTGCGGTGAGCAGCGCTGCATTTGAATACACGCGCGCATGATATATTGTATGTATGTATGTGTGTGTATGCGTATGCAAAAAAGCATAAAATTTTGAGTTATGCATAAAAATTACGTAAAACTGATTATCAACATCTGGAGAGCATGTTACTGCATGTGTACAATTCTTTCAATAAACATACACACATGTCTGCATACATACAAAAATTAACATATGTATGTACACTTCCTGCAAACTGCAAGCAATGAATCATACACACAAATAAACTTAGTTGACCTCAATTAAACTTTTTAAGCAAACAATTGGGCGAGCGTTGAGGGACGCGCCAAAAAAACGAAGCATGAAACTGCATGTACAAATATATGGTGCATACATACATACATACATATACATACATACATACATACATGTATGTACAATATTAGCAAATGCTGATAGGAGTCATAAAAATCCGATTTTTAATAAAATCAAACACACAAAACTGTGGCCGACATTGCTCTTCTGGGAATCGCCAGCAACGCTTTTTCTTGCTTTCAATAATTTTTTTTTCTCTTTTCTGTTTCGCTGAATTATAAACAAAGTCGAGTGACAAGTGATGCGGTTAAATATGTTAATTATAATGATGAGGCAAAGCAAATGTTTATGACTCGTTGTTGTTGGCTCGCACAATGTCTAGCACTGCGTGAGTCTGTGGAGTAGGACGGGGAGGGAGTGGTGGGCTGACTCGGTGGTTGAGGCGAGTTATCGTCAGGTGCTCTTGTTTTGTGCGAAACAAAGGGGAAAAGTGCTTTGGATATTCATACTTACATATGTACATGAATATTCATGAGTAAATGTGGTTAAGAAAGTGAGGTTATCGGGAAAATAAGACGTCAATAAATGTAAATATATGAAAAATTACATGTACAAGTATGTATGTATATAAGTAAGTAGAAAAAAAATTAGCTATATTTAGTTAGAAACACATCATCATTATAAAATTGCTAATACCTTATAAGTACCTCTCAAAAATTTCTAGTTGTACAGGTCACTCAAACTCTCCTCACGTACACGTCTTAACTGGCTTACTGGCGGTATATTCTTTGCTCATATACTTACATACATACCTGCGAACAAGATGTAGATGGGTAGAAGCCGTTGGATGCGTGAGACAGTGAGTTTCTTTACTGATGCGCCAAAATTTGGGATGAAGGTTATTGGCGGCGTCTACTGTTGGGGACCAGCCATCAACATCCGCTCCAACCACAGTTGGTTCTGCGTAACCTGGACCTAACCGGTTTTTTTATCCGACCAAGGTCTGTCAGCTCGGCAGAATTCTTCCGCTACAACAGCAACAACAACAACAACATATATCAACATTAGTTTCAGTGTTTCTGACTACTGCAGGACTTTTCAAGTCGAGTTGATTGCCATTGCTACCAATCTCAATGTTCTGTGGCTTCGGAGTGAAGCATTCTTTAGAGAAGTGACTATCTGCTGTAGTGTGATTGTTGGACGGCGATACCAGCTGTGAGGTCCCTAAATGTGTGGAATAGGTCAGAGCTCGGCACTATTCGTCCGTTCTACTTATGGATATCTCGTCTTTATAAAAGGTTAGCTAGCAACGGGCTTTCAATAGTTCTTGCGCCACACAAACTCTTTTCGCCTGAAGTTGATCACAAAAGGCCTATTGAGCTTTATTCTCTCAGTAAGGTTAGCCTTTCTCTCGTTGTAAGGCACATATGTAACTGTTCATTGCCCTGTCGTACTACCTTTTTGATTGTATCGTACCTCGGGCCTCACACTTGGAACATCCTGAGGAGAAGCATCGAAATCCAGAGTGCGGAACTTCAATCCACTAAACCTAATATACTCCCAACTCAAGACAATATGAGTGTCATCAAATTATCGACCGTAAAACTACAACCGAATGTGGTTTTTAGTTTTCCTTTGTATTTGAAAAGCGAGGGCAGTTTGGATTAATGTCATTTTGGAATCTGTAAAGCTAGCTTCTAAAGCCGCCATGTCCACTAAGCATTTGGGTCAGATGTAAGTCCAGCTCCTCATGTCGTCTGTCTATCCACGAGTGCATGTCTGGTATAAGTCTGTAGGTCCAGCCTCTCTGGATGAAAAATGTCAGCACTGCTGCTACATTTTGGTGTTGCTCCTCTTCTTTGTATTTTCCGATTCTATTTTAGGCGCTGATAGCTAATATAATCGCTCGAGTTCATCTACTTACCTGTAAGTCAATGTGTGGCATGCTGCCTAATACTTTAGCAGCGTCGGTTGATATACATATGTAGTCCGGAAAGCAGTTATTATATGAATTTTAGAAAGCCTATACAATGCAATTATTTGTCTGTCTGATAATCCACCGGCTTCCTGGATCGCTAGGTCCAAGCGGTTTCATATTATATTTTCGTACACCTTACCCATTGTGTCGAGCATACACTGACGTCGGTACGATGAAGGGTTTTCAGGTGGTTTCTTTGGTTATGGGCGGGAAACCAAACACTGTATTTTCCCAGAGGCGGGAGACACCTATTCCTATGGAAGAATTATACATTTTAGCGAACAGTTGAGGTTTTGAGCTTATAGTTTCATTCAGGGCTGTGTTGGGTATGCCATCTAATCCAGACGGTTTGGTGTTTTTACTTTTCTTTGCTATGGCCAATAGCTCTTTTTCCGTGACTAACGGGGGTGACTCTGCAGCTTTTTTTCGTCGCTTGTCATAGGAAATCCGATCGTGTTTCTCAAAATGTGATTTCTTGCTACGGTTAAATATCGACTGCAGGCGCTTCTTGTGGCTTTTAAATGTTTCTCTAAGGCGATTAGTCTGTCTTAAAATAGATTGAAACCTCATAATATTCGGCTCGTAGCAGCTGTCAAGTTTGTTTTACTTGGTTTTGTCGGTTAATAATACAGTTGCTCAAGTCATGAGAGAGAAGAACTGACCCTTCATTATATTCACAGGGAGCTAACACATTTTTAATTATCATAAATAAGTTTCTCCTTTTAGTTATTTATCATAATTTTAGCGCTCGAACTGGAGTGGCCTTTAGTTGCTTGCGTTATAAATTCCACACAGTGCCTTTCCTTGAGCTCTAAGCGTGTGCAAAAATTTATGACTGTCACTTTGAAAATATTACTTAATAGCTAACGCGACAGATAGAACAATAGTTCGGTGTTAATATGTATGCTTTACTAAAGCCACACATAGACACAAGCATGTATTTTGTAAATATACCGTTTATTTGTAAATTTTTACACACTCCCTCAAAGTGCTTCTGCAGACCGCAACATGAATGTGCGAAATTATATTTAATGTCTTCACTTAGCCGTTTAGTTCTCCATTTGTACTGTGTGGATCGCCTCCGGCAGCATATGCAGCGCTTTCTATATAAATTTAGTTGTCATATTTTCCGCTTTACTTTCAACACTCCCTTCAGCACTTGTCTTGCCCGCTTGACCCTTTTGCCCAGCAAGCTCAACATCTGCCCACGCGTGTTGCCTTCGCCTACACGTAGCCTTTGTCGCGCTTCGCTCGGCGCTCGGCGCTCTGCTGTCAGTGGATAATTTGCAGCGCAGAAATTATGATTAACACAACTTGACTTCTGTCACTTTTTTCTAGTTAAAATTAATTGAGTATAATGTGTTGTTCACTTTATATCTCATATCTTCGTCATGTACACTATTTTGTGGAGTCTACACTCTACTTGGCTTCGGCTTTAAGTATATTAAATTTGCTCTTTACTTTTGTACATACTTAAGGCTAGAAAATTTGACGTAAAGTAAATAGGAAATATCTGAAGTCCTTCTAAAAATCCTACAAGACTACTTAAGAGGTTAAGTGAAAATACTAAAAATATCGTGGGAAGGAACATTTTCGGTTGCTAGGAGATACTTTATGATACACTTTTAGTTACTATATTCCCTCCTAGTACTGGTTTTCATTTAACTGTGACAGATTGGCACCGTATAAGCTATGCTGAGCGCCTTTCGAAATGGTTTTGTAATCTTTCCGAATTTTTCCCTCTATTGGGTTTATAACTAAATTTGTCAATTGATTGCATTACTAGATATTATTTCTTTGTTGCATTATCCGAACATATGATGGAAAGGTGCTGTACTTGTAGAAAAGGTGTTTTTTGTTTAACATGAAGAAAACATCAACCGAAAGTCATCGTGTTTTGGTGGAAGTTTATGGTGGACATGCTCTAACTGAGCGAGTGGTATTGAAGAACGTCCGGGACGACCAAAAAAGTTTGAGTAGGAGCAAGAACTACTCGATGGCGATTGTTGCCAAACTCAACAAGAAATCGAAACATCTATTTGAGGTAGTCAAGCAGTCCTTTTAAAACCGTTAAAAGCAGCCGGAAACATTCATAAGCAAGGTAAATGTTTGACGTATGAAATGAAACCAAGAGACGTTGGAGGACGATCTTGCATAACTGAAATGCTGCTCCATATAACAAGAAGTTGTTTTTGCATTAGATTGTGACTGCTGTTGAATAATGGATCTTGCCTCACTCAACTTATAACCCAGACCTGGTCCTTCTGACTACTATTTGGTCTGGATAATCGCCCTCACTGGAGTACGGCTGACATCAGAAAAGTGTGTGAAAAATTGGCTTGATTCATTATTGGCCGCCCTTTTTTGTATTAAAATCACAAATTTTCCAGAAAGATGGGAGTTTTTTTCGGCTACGAGTTCCGACTGTATACTTAATTCTAGTACCACGGGGAGCAAGAGCCCTTGGAGTTCGCTCAGACCTGCTCATGCGGACTGGCTCGTGGTGGTTGTGGTTAAAACCCGAATGCGGAAAGAACTGACAGTTGAATGTGGAAATGCATTGCAACCGGGTATCGGGGCCGGGTTTTAGATGGGCCTCGAAGCCTACCAAGGTGGTTAGTGCGTCCTTTCCACACTGCCTAATACCAGGCATTTTCAAAGCGCTGATCAACGCATTCATATGATCCGCTGTGATCCAGAGCGCTGGTTAAGGCTGTGAACACTAGACTGAGTTTTTGATGCCGTCCCTTTATTGTAGGTATACTTTTAGGCATCCGTGTTGATTTCTGTTAATTATTTCATTCATACCACAACACTTAGTTTGCACTTCTCAGATGCCTTATAGAAATTAATTATTATTTTTTTATACTATTAGACGCCGCTTTGCAAAGCTTGACAACCTGTATGCAATTTGTAAAGCAACTAAGAAGCTAGGCATGCAATTTTTCGCGATAAAGAGAAAAATTCTAAAATGCACGTAAATTTTTTCGAAATCGTCACACACACACACACATATTGGCCTGGTTGAAATTTTTCATAAAAGCCAATGGCTCCAACCACTGTTCTCATTTATTACCATAAAGTTCGAAGTTTTTCACATAAACTAGAAAAATATTGATAAATAAATAAAAAATATAAAAAACTAAGAAATAGCGCAACTGTCACGTAGCGGTATGTTATCGACGTAAATGACGCCAAAGTCACACCAAATATGAATTTAATTACTTTACATTACTCCAGCAGTGTTTTCTCTTATTTAGCTGCGGCTGCTTCACGCCTAAAGTATTTCACTCAGTTGTTGTAATGCCAGAAATACACACGACTACTACTACGTATGTAGATATATGTATATCAGTGCAGTTATTAAAACCACAAACAACAACAACAAAGTGTAACTAAAATATGAAATATGGAAAACGAAACGTTCGCACTGAAGGCCGATAAAAGAAATGTGCAAAAACAGTTGTTTCATTCGAAATTTTGCAATTTTGTTCGAAACGTGTAGAAAATGTGTTTTGCACGCCAATTACTTAAGGAATTTTAGCTACGCGAATAACTGCGGTTTCTTTACAGTTATCGTTTTTTTTTTTAATTTAAATTGAATTAGTTCTTACGTCTGTTTGTCTGTATGTACACGTGTACTTCAGTTCAAATAGTATTGTAATATTAATTACATATATGTTAAATTTTCAGCAAGGTCGCTGATAAGCACTCTCCAGTAGAGTGGAGTGTAGTTGAGTTGATAAGGTCTCAAATTAACTAGAAAAAGTAAAGATAACGAGAAGTACTAATTATAGTACGAGGGCAAGTCAATAATTTAGTGCTAAAGCAATAAAAATATCTAACTGAGTTTTTTACTGAGGATATCCGGTTATAACGTCGATGTTCGAATATTAGAAATATTTAGCTGAATGTTCCTATGAGCATTTTCGGTTATCACTTAGAATTTCGAATATTAAAAATACCTAACTTAATACTTCCCTTAGAAATTTCGGCTATAACTTCGATTTTCGAACATTACAAATATCTAACTGAATATCTCCATTAGCAATTTCTGTTATAACGGCGATTTTCGGTTATTAGAAATGTCTAACTGAATATCTCTATAAACAATTTCGGTTAGTACTTCGATTTTCGAATATTCGAAATACCTAACTGAATATCTCTCAGAGCAATTTCGCTTATAACGTCTATTTTCGAATATCAGAAATACCTAACTGAGTATTTCTCTTAGAAATTTCGGCTATAACTTCGATTTGCGAATATTAGAAATATCTAACTGAATAACTCTCCTAGCAAATTCGGTTATAACATCGATTTTCGAATATTAAAAATACCTTACGGAATATCTCTCCGAGCGATTTCGGTTAAAACGTTGATTTTCGAATATTAGAAATAGCCAACTTCCACTTTCGAATATTAGAAATACATAACTGAATATATCTATGAGCAATTTTGGTTAGAAATTCGATTTTCGAATCTCACCTGAGATCGCATAGATATGCGATAGATAGTGAGATCGTATCTCCAGCGAGAGCAAAACATATTCGTGTTCAGGTTTAGAACTTCGTTTTCGATGTATTCTCGCCTTCATTGAGATCCCACGCTACACTTTAATTACAAATAAATACTAATGAATTGTACACGCATATAAAATGTAATGCAATTAAATATAGATATGACTATTTGGTTCACAAACCGCTTGCCGCTTATTTATGTTTACTTTTAAGTTCATATTTTAGTTGATGATTTCATCTTTTCTCTCAACCAACTTTTGGCGATAAGATTACTTGGAAGAGTTGTGCTTTTTTGTTGCGTATTTAACTGGGTTCTCACTGAGGCCTTTTGGTCAATGTTGACTCATGGCTTGTTTGCACGTACGGTATTGTAGGCATTATGTTTTTTGTTGGGAAAAATGTACCGCAATACTCCCTGAAACGGTTAAATAACTTAGAAGACAACTTGGTGAATTCTAAAGTTATTTTTAGTATAGATTTCACTGGAACACTGTATATTATTCAGTATAGTATTTACTTATACGTAAGATCATATTTATTTTTGAATAAATATTAAGCCGTTTTCTAGTGAAATTAGTATTCAAATAATTTATTTAATATAATAAGGGGCTGAGATTCAAAATTAATATACGATTTATTTCATAAAAATTTAGCTTGCGGTCTGTAAGCATTATACTAATGTTGATACTGAATAAGATGAGTCCAAATTTTTGAAGCTATTTTTAGAGTGAGCGTTTTGGAGATGCTTACTTTCATAATAATTTCGACAAATACATACATATGTAACTAATTAGTCTATAAAGAACGATCCTGTGACTCCTGCACCAATTCCTTCCGATGTTTTCAAGCAGTCGGCGTACCACTTGATTGTACAATCCCTAAGCAGTAGCTCGAGAGTGGAATAATGCTAAGAGTAACAAGTAGCAATGGTATTACACCACAATGGTCCTTCATTCACTGGAATGAGATTACCTTACCTCTTCCAAACCCTTTTGCTGTCATTTGAAGTCTGTGATGCTTTTGAGGATTAAGCCACCGCACCTCACGTAATAATAGGTCGCACGATCATGGCGAACAACCACCGGATTCCGACTTCCATACTGTGTTTGGGGCCAAGTATGTAGCGTCTTCTACTGAGAATTAGTACTCGAAATGTGTAGAAAATATTATTTTCCAAACTCGAGTCACTTTGTAGTATTGTACAGTTTACATTATGCTCAGTAAGCCATTGGGTTCATCAGTTGACATAAAAAAAGCTCGAACAACATTTGAATGAAGTTGAAGTCATATGAAGTGAAGCTAAGAGACTTTAAAAGACAATTCTCCATTTCAGAAATCCTGCTTGAACGCTACAGAAGGCAGTAGATTTTTTCATAAGATTTTGACGGGCGATGAAGAATGGATCCATTACGGGAACCCTAAACTAAACTAAAAAATCACATACTAAACCTGGTCGACCAGCCAAATCAACAAAGTCGAATATCCATGATTCTAAAGCATAATAATGCTCAATGTTTAGTGGGATCAGAAGAGCGTGCTGCATTATATGAGCAATTGTTGAAATTCGCTCTAAATTTTCAAATACACACGAGACCAAAATTTGCCATCATATCGTTTAAAAACTATTTGGATAACAGTGGCTGGGAAGCTTTGCCTCACTCGTCTTGCCTTTTCTCATTCCCTTTTTTTGGGTCTATGCCGAACGCTCTTACTGGTATACGGTTCACATCAGAAGAGTGCATAGAAGATTGTCTTGATTCAATCAGAGAGATGAGAAAATGTTTCTACGGACGTGACAATACGTTGAATAATACTATTTCACTTAAACATGTCGACTGTTAGGCTATGTGATTATGTTTTTTGTGCTTTAATGTCGCCGTCTAGAATATAAAGTGGACCACATTTACAGAATGAAATCCTTGAGATCTATGCTATATGATTTTTCGATCCTTTGGAGTAAATATTTGTATAAGCTTCGAAGTTCAGTTTTTTTAACTTAAAAAATATCTCTGATATCAAAACTAGCTCACAACTCAAAAGAAGCCTAAATTCCCTATATGGCAAATTATTATATAAACCGGTTCGGAATTACAGAGCTAACATATTTTCTGAATGAAATACATCTCAGTCATGGGCTGCAAGCAACTCCTTAGCAAAATATTAATGTAAACCATAAAGACGCACGAAACACAAACGTTCCAAGCTTCAAACTCTTGAAAGAGGTTCTCAGGTTCGTAAAAATCACCGCCAGCGAGGGTCACACGAAACTCAACAGATGGTGAGAACCGCTCTAATTTTTCTCCAACTTATAACTTATTTATTGCTTTTATCTAAAATCATGGCAAGCGGCGGGTACACATGTGTGTTTGGCTGTGTGTTACCGCCGCCAAACCGCGGCGTTTATTTATCTCTATTTGCCATTATAATAAATATCATAGGTACACAAGCACACACATACATATACTTGCATGCAGATGCTTAAATGTTGAATGTTTCAGTTTCGAATTCCGTCGAAAACATTTTTGCTGCATTTGTGACGCAGCTGTTGTTGTCTGTTGCCCGTTGCTGGCTGGTCGGCGCGTCGCCGCCATTGTTGCTACTTTTAGTTGGCCGCTACTTCTACTTAAACAGCGCTACCGTCCGCATATGTGTGTGTACCTGTGTATATGTATTGTGTGTGTAGTGGCAGCCATATCCGCGTCCGCGTCGCCGGGCTGCCGTCTAAATGGTGCCGCGGCCGTTGTTGTCACAACACCAAGCGCTTGGCTTACGGTGTTGCGCGTTGCCTTTGCCGTTGCCGTTGGGGCGGCAGTTGTTGCTGTCGCGCAAATTTTTCAACGTAGTGGAATTCGAAAAATTTTTTACTTTAAAGCAGAAATACATTCCATGCAACATCCGCCGCATTGAGTTGTGTTGAGCGGTTCGCTTTTGACTTGCGGTGGAGCCATTGTGCCGCGCAGCGTCGCCACCGGGCTACATCGGTTTGTCAGGCCGGTTGCCGGTTGCCCGTTGCTTGCTAGGATGGACTTCGGTATTCCGCATGTGTTACGGATTGTGTAAAGCGCCTGCCCGCTTTGCAACATATACATTATACATATATATAAAAGAAGTACGTATATATAGGCTTACGGTTCGATTCCCACACTCGTTGCTTTAATTCCTACGAGTACAAATCAACGAAAGAAGGCTTCATATTTATTTAATATATTTTATTAAATAAAATAGGATTTTGATGAATGGAGGTTAACGTAATATCGAAAAGATAGGCAAGTAGGGAGAGCGATTGTCTGTCGCGGAAACTAGTCCTCCTAGCGGCCCATTGTGAAACCACAGAGACTAAAATCTCACTATTTTATTGTGTATAGTGTTTCTAGTGTTGATTTAGTCGATTCAAATTTTATCGAAGAGAACGAACTCCATATAGCCGTCTTCCTCGGAAACCGATTCCTCCTTTTTGGTTTCTTTCTGGCAGCAGCGCCATTACTAAACTTGCTGGAGTCCTTGATGAACTTCTTGATGGTAGCAGCTTCCATGAAATCCACTTCGGTGGCAGCAGTAATAGCCAATAGATTCTTGAAACCATTGGCAACACTGCGTGGTGTCGAAGAAATAGTTGCGTCAACAATATGCAACGATATGGCGGCCAAATTGGTAATACCAGCTTGGAATTTCACACGCAGATCTTTGGGCTTAATGTCCAAGATCTCTGGTGAGAAAATGGAAACAGAGTCGTACATTTTCAGCAACTCAGTGAATTTAATAAATGATCTGATCTTCTTCTACCCCAACTGCCCAATTTGTTTTAAGTTGAAACATTGGGTGCCAGTTCCAACCTTAACGCATGTTCTACATTCTGCCGTTTCTACTTTACTAAGTAGAAGTTGAGACCGCAGAGGTAGTTTCCCTGATATGATCAATATAATGTTACTGAGATTTCTCTTAAATAAACGTTGAAGCTCTTTTGTTAGTCCACCATCAAAACTAGCCCGAAGTACTTTTGTGGTATGCCCTGTGTTGTTAGTGTCCCAAGATCCGAGTTGTTTTTATAGAGACCATCGCTTCAAAATCATTTCTGAAATATAGAAGGTAAAAATATAAAGAGAGATCGAGCTCGGTACTAAGACGCAAAGTTATGGGGAGTACAGTCAAAGACGATGCTATGTCCGTTCTGAAAAATTCGATGAAATGATGAAAGTTTTACACTGATGGAATAATGTCCCTATCAGAAAAATGGCAAAAAGTGGTCGACCAAAATGATACATATTTGTTTATTTATTTATTATTATAAATATAAAAAATAAGTTGAAGTTTGATTAAAAATACGAAAAGATTTTTTCAACTACCCAATGTATGAGTTACCCCAATCGACCGGCGTACTAAGCTCTTTCAAGTGAGATTCCTGTTGGGATTGACCTTATAACCTAACCTAACGTTCTTAAGAATAGTTGATGACAGAATTGTGCAACTAGCTTTATTGATATGGCGGTTCATAAGTTTACGTTAAGTTATGTTAGCTTGTGATATGCTATGTTACGTTATGTTATGTCTTGCCTTATTCAATATTGCTGCCTGATATTATATACCGAGAGCCGTCTTCTTTAAATTTTAAACAAGCCAACTCAAACTCGCCTCGAAACATAATTAACAGCTGGGTTTGTTTCACAAAAATTCTTTATAAGAGTGATTAAATCACTGAAGGGAATCAAGGAGGAACCACAGAATCTCTCTTTAATGTTTTTAAAATGAAAATTATTTCAGGAATGTCACGTTATCCCAACAACATAGCAATCCAGCAACTCAGCAATAGCGACAGCTTAACTAAATTCAACAACAACAACAAATATATACACGATATATGAGAGTGAGTAAGTGGCATGTTGGTGTTGCGCCGGCAGCCATCTTTCTTTCGGAAACACGCGAGTTGTTGCGCTGCAGTAAATTGTTGTTAGTAATGGTGGCGGCGGCGTTGGTTTTATTTGAGTGCAATATCTTTAGCGGCCACGATGACAATGCCTTTGAAGCATTGCTTACCCGAACTTCACCCTTTGTCTTCTTATTAGCTTCAATTATCTTTGTGCTCCTCTATATCTGCGTGTATTGTCTCAGTTATTCGTGTGCCTCACACAGCACAGTTGTTGCAAGTCTTCGTTGCAGTTGCAACATTCCTGTCGAAACGCATTCACTACACAAATCCATTACTTGATTGCGGGCTAAAGTATTTGAAGTATTCTAAAATAATTTTTTAAAAAGATTTGTATCGCTGTGGAGTTTGAAAAATGTGTGGAGGGGAGCAAAGCGTTGAAGACGTCTGCTGTAAAGAATATATTTTTTGTTATCACAGACATGCGGGATTCCAAAAGTCGAAAATAGAATCTGTGGTTTGCCTTTTTTCAAAAATTTGAAGATAGCTAAATTATATAGAAATAAAATGTAATATATTTTAGAAACTGATTTTATCAATTTGCACAGATTATTCAGAGGGATGCTTTAAAAATTATTTTTCTTTTATAATACATATTAGTTAATAGCTGAAGGTTTAGCATAGCATCTAGTCCTCGATTTTGGCAAAACCTGTATGTCTAGCTCTTTAAAAAAATTCATATCGTAACATAACACATAACATAAGAATACTTAACATAACGTAACATAGCATTTCGAACCAAAACATATCGGAAACTTATCGTGACATAACATAACATATCGTAACATAACATAACTTAACTTAACGCATATCGTAACTTAACGTAAAATAACATAACTAGAAAGCTCTGATGACTGTATTTCGAACCAAAACATATTGTAACTTAACGTATATGAACATAACTTATCGTAACATAACTTAACTTAACGTATGTATATCGTAACTTAACGTAAAATAACATAACTAGAAAGCTCTGATGACTGTATATCACATAAAAAATGACGTCAGTTATATTTTGACGTCTTCTACAACATCTTAATGGCTTATGGTTGGGGGTATACTTATTCTTTTGGTCTGACAATAGAGGAAAAAGGCAAAATTTATTTGTTTAGTCCTTTAAAAATTTCATAATGTTACGCGTCTTTCGAAGCACCGTTATCGTTTTTGTTTAAAATTTCTCACGAGCCATTTTTGAGCGATTGACAACTTGTGTGTTCGCGATTTAATTCCATTTTTTGGCCGAGATGAATATTTTAAGTTACTGTAAACAAAACAAATAGAGGTGGTATGTCAAAACGTTCTGAGTATATAAAGGCCGATCCATTTCGCAGTTTCCTACGTTTTTTATAATTTTTTTATCCTTTTTTTTTATAAATTTTTCTTATAATTCGAAAGAACATTCTTTGGCATTTAATTTTTTGAAAATTATCTCTTTCTAATGTTCGTCACGGCTAGGTCTCAAACTGTCAGATCCGTTGAGTCCCGTTTTCGATGACTCGTTCGAGAATTTTGACTGGTAACTGGCGAATGACATGCAGGATGTTTTGCTCTAAGGCTCGAATCGAAGTGGGATTGTCCGCATAGATTTACATTTTACATATCCTCACAGGAAAAATTTCAACGTTGTGATATCACACGATCTTGGTGGCCAATCGACCGGTCTAAAACGTGAAATTATCTGCTCTCGGACCAGTTTGCTCAATGAATGCATTGCTTTATGCAATGTGTGAAAAGTGGCACCGTCTTGTTGAAGCCAAATGTCGCTGAGATCACGAACTTCAATTTCAGGCATCAAATAGTCGGTTTCCATGGCGCGATAACGTTCGCCGTTGACGGTTAAGTTCTCACCGGCTCCATTTTTGAAGATAAATATGTGGTCTATTTGCTCGAATATTATCCAATAGTGAATGCTGGGTGTCAAGATGAGTGATGTTGTTGCGAGTAATGCGCTCAAAAGGCCGATTATGTTGACCATAAGTTGAGTGAAGTATGCGAAGCACATCCTTTACAGAACGCAGATTTTCGTAATAAAGTTGAACGGTTGAACGTTGCTCCGACGTAAGTCTTTCTATGATGAAATGCCAACTTATACTGAACAAAAATAACATTACAGCTTGACACGACTCACCCGTGATCCAGTGATTGAAAAAAGTTTCTCTAATTGGATTACTCGATGATTCCATTTTTTGGAGGAGATGATTATTTTGAGTTACTGTAAACCACAAAATGTTCTGAGTTTTGAGTAAACTAGAGTTGCTTACGCTTAAAATATAAAAGACAACTTGCGTATACCAGCCATCTCTACATTGTTGCTGACCGCTATTATTTCCATACATTCAGTTTCTTTCTAGGTTATCTGCTCAAATATGTTATATGAATATGTATCTACTTAATATTATTATAAATTATAATATAATTTCGCACACTTACATTTCGTAATTAACCACCAACTTACATTTTAATGCAATCGAACCTTTTTTGAATGCATTTCTGCCTCATTGCGCATTGTTGCCTTAGTTTTATATATTTTTTATTTATTTATTTTTTATTTTTTTGATATTTTTGCCACCAACTGCCTTTTGTTTTATGGTTGTGTATGCGGGTTTTCTCATATTCTGCATTTTTTATTGGTTTTTAAATATTTGTTGCACATTACCGTAACACCGCATGCAACATGCTCACGTGTACATATGTATGTATATGAATAAGTAACTGCGCATGCGCGCCTGCGCTGTGTATCCACGTAATGCCAGCGTTTTTAAACTGATTTCGGATTGCCACCACACCGTTACTTTTTCTCTTTGTTGTGCTGTTGTTTCAATACTGCGAGTTTTGTTGTTGCATTTTGGTTTCTTTTGGTTTTGTTTTATTATTGCACTACGATTGTTGCGCATGCGCATTCGCCACACTCATTTGTTGGCTGCACACACGCTCAGATATAAACTTCTATACAAAAATATAAGCAAGCAACTCTATTGCCAATGCGTTGCAGCTACATACAAACAACAACAAGTATACAGTTATGGTCTACGCTGCTATAACTTATGCGCCGCGCGCTTTTGCCACACATGCAACACTGCAACACCGCAACAAAGGCAACTGCAACAGCTGCAATCGTTCGCATTGCAAATTGTTACTCTTCGTCTATATGTGTGTCTGTGTGTATGGTTGTGAATTTTTTAACAACTGATTTTTTTTGCTTGCGCCGCTTGCTTTGGTTCGAGCGTTTTTAATGTGCTAATTACGGTCAATTAAAGTCGTTAGTGAGGGCCTTTAAGGCGGTGCATATCAACTTGTCGACTTGCCAAGTTAAAACTCGTTACTAATACATGCTCACATGCACACATACATATATGCATTTATATATACAAGTAAGTGCTAGTAAATATGGTGTTGTTGTGTGTCGAAAGTATACACTTGGCAAAATAATTACTGCTTAGGGCAATTTTATTGATTAATGGACTGGGCTGGTGGATTATACCTTATCGGTGTAAGTGGGGCGTGATTTTTCAGCGAAATTTCAACCCCACTAATTCTATAGCCATTAACGGTCAGTTGTTGCTAATTCCGTTTTTTTTATGTGGAATTAGCTCGGGCTCTCTGTATTGGCTTTATTCTCATGACAACCTTTGGGACTCTGGTAGAATATCTATTGTGATGCTATTGCCCGGTTAGATGATTTTTCAAACAAATGTATTTCGCTAAGTTAGTGTGGCTGTCCTTAATTATAATGCCAAATATGAAAGCGATCTGTCAACTAGTTTGTTCATAGCAGCCGTTTAAGTCGGTACACCTCAGTAGTGACTTGCGATTTTTATAATGGATGAAAATATCAAAATAAGAATTTTTCTCAAATTTAGTATTTCTAACAAAATTTCGTGTGCGGAATCGTTGCCAATGTTGGATTCAATTTTATCAAAAAAAAACACGCCTACGTGCGGTAGAAAGCCTTCAAAGACGGTCGAGAAATCGTTGAAGACATGCCTCATTCTGGACGACCTTCTTCAACTGTTGTAAAAATTAAGAAAGTAAAAGATATGGTGCTTGAAAATCATCAGGAAAGATGGTAGGAGAGATCGACATCTCTCGTGAGTCCGTTTGAACGGTTTTTGTGGATATTTTGGGTATAAAACGCGTTCTAGCTCGACTCGTCCCGATAAAGTTATTTGCTTTTCAAAAAGAGCACCGTCAACAGGTCTTTTTGGATATGCTTGATCGTGCGAGTTCCGATCCCACATTCATAGAGAGCATTATAACTGACGATTAGGCTTGGGCTTATGAGTTTGACTTGAAAAAAAAATCAGCAATCATCGGAATGGAGGGAAAAAACGTGACGAATCCAAAAAAAACCACGTCAAAGACGCTCAAAAATCAAGATGTTGCTCATTGTGTTTTACGATATTCGTGGTTTGGTGCATAATGAATTTGTTACGGAGCGACAGACGATTAATAAGGAGTTCTATTTGGCCGTATTGAAGCGTTAGCATGAGGACATCCATTGAAAACGGTAGGAATTGTGGAAGAACAATTCATTGATTTTACACTATGATAAAGCACCATCGCATCGAGCCACCAATTTAAAGGCAAAAACGCAATGAATATCATCGATCAGCCACCGTATTCACCACAATGGGCTCCTTGTGATTTTTTCTTGTTTCATAAATCTTCAAAACACTTTGAGTTCAAGACCAAATCTGCTTCGAATTTTATCTCTATAGGTCAGCGGAATGTCTGAAAATGTAAGCTCCCCGGGTTTAAGCCGTGATTTTGGAAAGATGGGATAGTCAAGAAGGAAGTGTTGAGTTGCTTTTACTTTATGTTCTTCCAAATAGATTCTACACCTGGCATCATATGCCTTAACCTTACAAAGTGGACATCAATAGGGATATTGCTAGTTAGAACCCCTAAAACTCGGTTATGGCTGGCCTTACTGAGGTCGAAGTGCTCAGTGGACCTTTTGCGTTCCAATTTGCACGAAAAACATCTTGCGACAGTTCAAGAACTAATAGTAAACCAGCGCTGGCCAATCGCACGCGAAGCCCAGCTATTCTTTGGTGGAACGCACGTAGAGATCGGAACACCAAACCTATTCCAATGGATCGTTAGCAGGGTAAAGTTGCCTATCCTTGCCAGTTTTTAGCTTTGCAGTTGTCTGCGTTCCCGTTGTAGCAACGTTCCATCTCTACTTATATCAAAAGATTATATTATAGGTTGAGCATTCTTTAACTAACCTTAAACGCAGCGTTAGTGAGGTCAAGGCTTGTTTCACCACCTTGCCATCAGAGTGGTTAGTTTATTATCTGAATCTTCTTCTACACTGCAGAACAGTAGATCTTAATGACTGCAATCTCGGCTTGACAAAACACTACAGCAGCCAGGAAGCCAGGAACTGAAGTTAATAGTTAGTTCGGGAACATTAACTCTTCCCCAAGCTTTTTGGCATACGTAAGCACGCACTGCTCCTCCCTTCTAGCGGTTTTTACTCATCTACATACGTATAGTACAGGGAGAAGTAACCGCTAGAGTTCGGTTTTGTGACTCCATCATACAAAGCATTCGGTATGAAATAAAAACCTGCGTGGATTCGTGATTGGCCAGACATATGTTCATTTAGAAACCAGGTCCTCGGAGTTTGTTATTAATCCGATATTATTTGTAAGAAAATACTGAAATTTGTTATCAAATATCTCTTCGGTGCAAATCGCAGTGATATCTATCTGCTATAAACTTGATTAACGAAGCTCTACATATAATAATCTGCTCTATGCCTTGAGGATGTTCGGCATAAATCGACCTCACGAGATTCTTCTTCTTCTTCTTTATTGGTGTAGACACCGTGGCTGCTTTGTTCCTTTCATCGCGTGTGTTTTTTACATGTCGGATCCCAAACTCAGCGCACAACCCTCGGGATTGGCTTTTTCACCTTCTCACTTTAGCTCACCTTCATACGGGCACTCAGAGGATACTTGGTCTAAGACCGGAAGTCGTGAGCTGCTTGAGTCATATGTAAAAGAATCATTTTTAACCACTCCCAAGTGAATGGCGTTCATAGAACATTTCTTACTTGTGTGAACTGCTACATATGGCTCCATCCTCCTCCCTCAAGGTTCCACCAGAAATAAATATAACGTGTCGAGAAACGAGAGAAAATTAGTATACCTTGTTTTTAAGGACTCCGGTTTCCTTCTCAAAGAGGTTTTTCATATCTTGAGTTTTCTACTACTTGAAGACGATATGTAGTCTACTCGGACTTCAGTATTTGCTCTTCCAGTTTAATTCTTTTCATGGTGGACTCTTTAATTAGAGCATCCTTGCAGATAAGTCGATTTTTTTCTAACAGAGAAAGATTTCTAACTGTCAATAATAAACCCAGGTAAGGTTATTTAACATAAATATACTGTTCGCAATATTCCAAAAGCTACTCCGAGGCCAGTGATGTACAGATATCTGAAATTTTTAGGAAGTAAAAATTATTCCAAAAGTTCCGCTGCAGAAAATATTCAAGTTCTGGTGATTATATAATTAATTTCTACAAGATTTCAGCATACGAAAATATTGTGCAACATTTTGTTGTAAAGATTTCGTAAAAATACATAAATTTTTAAATTTTTTCAAAATGGAAAAACTAACCGGGAGATAATTCAATTTGTTGCCCGAACCAGCTGCCCATCAAAAGCAAACTTCAAAAAGCATAACACACACACACACACGCATGAGGTGCAGAGCATTAAAACTGACAGTTCTCAAGTATCCACCGATTAAAATCGCCGATATTCAGCTCGTAAATCAGCTAGCACCCGTGTACTAGGAGATGTCTGCCCCAACGCTTTATGCGCTATTTTAACAACGCGTTGCCGTTTCCTGCTTAAGTCGCCAGTTGATAGCCGCTAGCCAATAGCGCAGTGCGAACAAGGAACTGTACATAAGTACATATCTATAAATATGTATGTATGTATGTGTGTATGTGGCTGGGAAGAGTGTGTCCACAAAAAAGGCAGACCGTCTGAAATTGAGGCTGAGAAGGAAATGTGGCCAAAGTTAGCGCGGAAAATGAGTGGAAATTCGGTGTGTAAACATAAATATATACATATATATGTAACTATACAAGTATGTGCATATATATATGTGTGTGTGTATGTGTATATGAGTTAGTGTATGCCGCAGTGTGCGGAAGCGCGCCAGCACTGGCAGAACGAAAGCGTTAAAGTGCTGCCAAAAGCATGACCGGATGAAGTAGGGCGGTGCAGGTGGCAGCCGGCAAGCATAGTTATATATACATACATACATTCATATGCATATATACCGCACGCTGCGCTGGCCTCTGCTGACCGCTGTCGGCTTTTTTATTATTGACTTTTCGCAGTTTTTATTATTTTGGCGCAACGGTTTTTAACCTCAACCCGCTTTCGCGCCGAGCATTTGCGTTATTGTTATGGCTATGTTGCGGTTGCAGACGAACGGTCTTTGGGCCGGTCGGCGCACTAGCTGCGTGCAACGCGCCACAACCGCACAGCTGCCGCGCCAATGCAATTACAAACGCAACCGCAGCGCAGCGCGCAGTTCATATTGTGGTTGTTGTTGATTTTGTTGTTATTGTTCTTACTCATGCAACGCGCTGCGCACATAACTGTATATAACTTTGCCTCCTGCTGTTGCTTGCCCGCTCCCCTCCCCTTCGGCCCGCTTTCGCCTTCGCCTCTGCAACAGCTATTTTTGTTGCTATTTTATTAGTATCATACCTTTTAGTGCTTTTGCCGTTAGCATTATGTATTGCCGTTGCAGCTTATAACTCAGCGCGCTGTACACACGCATGTATATGTATGTGTGTGTGTTTGTGGCGCTGCAAACGAAAATAGCCGCAGGCCTCGTTGTATATGACGTCGCCATGCCAGCTGCAGCGGCCGTCGTCTCTTCAGCCAGCTACGCGTCCCCAGTGGGGGCAACTGTTGAGCAACAAAGCATGTGCCCAAAAATACACAACAACGCACACACACACGCACACACACGCATACTCGTGCACGCAGTTGCATTCGCCTGTGCTTGCAACAACAGAAGCGCCACACGTTGAGTTTGCTGTATTTTGGGCCGCGTCAGCGGGAAGCTGTCTTTTGTCTACAAAGGAAATTCGAAATTGTGCAATTGTTGTTACCAACAACAACAACAACAACAGTACGCGCACATGCATGCAACATAGAAATTTTGGTGTGAGTGCCTGTGTATTTGATTGTCAATGAAAAGTTTGCTGTGATTGCATTTTGTTGTTGTTGCTTTCTATTATTGACTTTGCTCTTGTGTCATAGCGGGAAACCAGCAGCTTCCGAAATTGCAAACAATTGACAGCGTTGCTTTCAAAATTGATTGATTTTTCACTCGAAATTTGGGAAATGATTTATTTGCAAACTAATTTCGTGAAATTTCAATTTTTTGAAATGACATTGGTTAAAGTTAGTAAATTCGGGTAGCTTTAAGGTACTTAGTGAAATTTTCATAAAAACTGCTTTACTTTGTTTAAAAAATCCCTTAGAAGAGCTTTAGACTGGCTTTGAAGCTTTCAGTTTGTTCAAAGTTTTCAGTTTGTTCAAAGCTTTCAGTTTGTTTAAATCATTCAGTTCGTTTAAAGCTTTTAATTTGTTTCAAGCTTTCAGTTTGTTTAAAGCTTTCAATTTGTCAAAGCTTTCAGTTTGTTTAAAGCTTTCAGTTTGTTTAAAGCTTTCATTTCCAAATCGATTTCGAATAATTGACACAATCTTTTAGGAAAAATTTCTTCTATCTTCCACCCCATTTCTAAAAATATTCCTTGATTTAGCACGAAGATGTCATGAGCGAAGAAGACGCGCAAAATCGAAGTGAAAAAATCAAATTAAGTTTTTTTCAAGAACTGACATTTATTAAAATTGGTTGAAATCGGTCGAGCGAGTCTCGAGATATGTGATTTCACCTTAAAGTAGCCCACTTTGCCGCGCCGAGGCACCCGTTTTCCTAGCAAATGCTGAAAATTATGTTTTTAGTGGCATATTTTTGAATATTTTCCTTTGAAAATTGCATAAAATTTTTATAAATATTTTAAAACAAAATATTTTGTTTCTTATATGAAAGAAAAAATTTTGAATATGAGCTGTTTTCTCGATAGGACCCATGTAACCCCTCAAAAGCTTTTTTGCCTGCAAAGTTTCACTTAAAAACTCGTCCGCAGTTATCGTTAAAACAAGAAGAAATAATCGAGGAAAACAATAAATAATCTTTAATAATATATCTCTTTCTTTATATTTTTTCCATAACTAGCCCAAGCGATTTAAGCTGAGTTCTCAATTTTTTCCCTTGCTGGTGGTCTAGAATCTAAACACCCGTTGAATTCAAAACCATCTCCAGAGAAATTCTCTCTTTTTCTTTACTCAAATGAGCTAGCAACGCGAAAAGCTGGAAGGTCGGTTCAATTTTAAAAAATGTTTCATCTCAATTTAACCAATATTTGCTATTATCAATACCTGAAGACTACAAATACTTTCCATACACACTGGGATTCGTGTGATGTTGTAATCGCCCAAGCTTCTGAACCAAATTTAGGGACAGAAATTAGGTGAGATTTATAAGGTGTTAGTTGTTTTTCGTTGAGAAAGAGTTTTGCCTTTGTAAGGCCATGAGCTGGGAAGGAAAAGTACCCTAGTCCCACTATCAGTTGAATATGGTCCCCTCTCTTTGCCGTACTATTGGATAACTGGGCTTCAAGAGAACTTGGTCAGTGCTGGGGCACCAACAGTTATTGCGCTGTCGCAAGATTCTTTTGCACTTAGATGGATTATGATAGATCTAGTGCAGCTAGCCTTTTCCTAGTTGTGAACTTCTAACAAGCAATTGCTGTATGTTCGAGAATCTTACCGAACATCAGCTGCAGATGTTGTGTGAAAGCAGACGAAGTAGAAACATTTTAACTCGGTTAATCTGCGACAGACGTTTGATATGATCAAGCAGTCTTACCCAAATGTTGCTTTAGCAAGAAGTGGCATCAGGCCTTTTTGGAAGGCCGGGAGGAGGTCGCTGATGAAGACCGTTCAGGGAGACCTGTGACACCGACAATGTGACTTGAGTGCACAAAATTTTGAACTCAGACCGTCGACTAAGTGTCCGGCGCCTCCTCGTCCAAGCAGCATATACCTCGGCTCACAAGACTATTTCGGAGAATGCCTTCCGTGACACTTGGAAATTGCGCTGGCAGCACTGCATCGACTCAGAAGGAGTAAATTTTGAAAGTTTTTAAAGAATTCTAACGTTTGGTTCCATCATTTTTTTTTAATCGACTCAGTCCATTTACTCTCCGGACAAAAGCACTGCATATAGTAGTCCTAGTGCGCTCTCTGGATCAGCCATCAAACCTAACTGTAAAAGCTTTACATCTTATTTACATATTCAGTTTCAGACGCTCCTGTCTTTTGGGAATACGGAATTTACGTTGAATTTCAAGGCAGGTCCATTGCAAGCCAGCAGACCCCAGAGTAAAATAATTAATAGAAAACTGACGAGTGCCAAATCTAAAAGCTCCCTAAAGTTATGAAATCATAACGGTTTCTGTGTTTGTTTCTTATCGCTTCTCTAGCTTACTGCAAACATTGAAACAAGCATTTTCAAATTATTTTAATTTTCGTTTAACTTCAATCCACACCCTTACTATTCTTGACCAAACGCCATGCGATTTCGCGCTACAACATTACTGCAATACAAAAACAACTGCAATATCATTTCATTGCACAATGCCGCCGTAAACTTTCAATTTTCCCAAAGTAATGAATATTTTAACAAAAATATGGAAAACCGAAAACACACACACACACACACACACAGAGAGCGTTTGCGTTTCAACACCTCACGTTGCGGCAATCGCTCAAGCTGTTCATGGCTTGTTGTTGCTGGGTTTTCCGCAATATCGTCTTTAGCTCACGTTCCCGCGACGTGGCATCGTGACAAATTCACTGTTATTCTACGCTTCTTGCGACAACAACAACAACTGCACACGAAAAACTGCTGTCGAAAATGAAATACATCGGCAAACACACGCGAACAACTGTAACTGTAAGTAAGTAACAGCCGTAAATTGCAGTTAGCGTTCGTAGCACACGTTCGAAATACACAAGTGCAGCTATAGACCTGGTCTACTCATATTATAACCAACATTATTTTCACTTTAGTGTATTTACTTAGAGATATACATATTTAAAGCAATATTTTCCAAAGCGCTTCACACTTTTTGGAAGGAACTTGAGCGTTTTGTTAGCGAACATTTCTTGATTTTGATATTTAAGCAAGAAAACAAGTTAACTGCGGCTGCAAGGAAGCTTTAATGACCCTAAAAGGTGTATTTTTTATAAGATAAAAGGGTACAAAATTATAAAGGGTGATCCATTCCGACGTTCCCTACATTTTTAAAGAAAAACAAAAAAACGTCAAATTCAATGGGGAATGTTTGTATCGAAAGAACATTCTTTGGCATAAATATTGACCGCAGCTATGTCTCTGATAGTTCATCCATTGAGTCCAATTTTCGATGACTCGTTGAAGCATTTCGACTGCTAACCGGCATTAACATTGAGTTTAGACTTTACATATCATCACAGGAAAAAATCTATCGGTGTGATATCACAAGAACGTGGTGACCAATCGACCTACCCAAAATGTGAAATTATCTGCTCACCAAAGTGTTCTCTCAATAAATCCATTGATTGATGCGATGTGTATGAAGTAGCGCCATCTTGTCGCCGAGATCACGAGCTTCAATTTCAAGTATCAAATGGTCGGTTATTATGGCGCGATAACGGTTGTTGTTGTTGTATCGCCAGAAAACATTTCTGTAGCTATTTCAGGCATGATACCGAGTTGACAATCCTTGCCGAAAAAAATCCGTTCCGGTTACTTGATAATAATTTATGAAGAAATATGGACCGATGATTCTACCGGCCCACCAACTACTCTTCGTCCTAAATGCGACAATTTTGCTCATCGCTGAAAACTTCGGATCTTCTCAGAACTTTTTAAAAGCCCATTGAGCGAAGTGATGTCGCTTGGGAAGGACGAGCAGCTTCAGTTATTGCTGCCCCAGTCGCTGCGAACGGCACTGAAGCGACTCTCCATGGTTTTCGGGTACACTCTCAGCTAAGTGTACATCATGAATTTTCTTAATATTGTCGAAGTTGTTCAGGCGCAAGTTTTTCCATGATGTAATGCCAAACAATGCTGAATAACATGACATCTTAACACGACTCACGCGTGATCTGTCAAAAAAAAAAGGCTATTAAAAGAAGTAACTCTATTTGGTGATGAAATTTTAATTATTTATAGCTTCCAGCATTATAACACTTCCAAAAACACTTCCAGCCGTTGAAATTCTAGCTCTTCTTCTGATAGGTCTAGATGACGTACGTTTCGGTTGTGCTGAAATATAAATGTGTGATTTCAGCCCTTTCACAAAGAGATGGAAAAGCCTTCATAAGGTCCAAGAACATTATGTCCCTATTTTCTTACCATAAATTCTTACCCAACTATCAACGTTATAATGTTCGGTGACACCCGAACTTAGCCCTTCCTTACTTGTTCGTAATATATCGTGTGATTTGAACATTTCTTTGTATAGGGAATGGAAATTGACTAAGGGTTCATATTGCGACAGTTAAGGAAGAGACCTTAAATACTGCAATAGATGAAAATTAGTAGTTTCTTCAGAGTAGTATTAGTAGTAATAGTCTACAACATCAGACTGTCTTTCAACTGCATTTATTAAGTTTTTAGGCAATCTATTCGAAAAAATAATTCGAAAATAGAAAACTTTGTCTCTATCATTTTATATTCGTATTTTCTAAGTTTTCCACCTTCTCTTCTGTATATCGAGGAGGTCTGCTTTACTCATAAAATTTAATCAAGTTTGACTGTGAATTCAACTACCAGACAGAGTAAAAAAAAAGATCGTAAATGTCATATTTTTGACCTTATTGAGAACACATTTTTTGTGAGATATTCATGAACTGTCAGAAAACAGAATGACGAATCAGAAAAAAGAGATTTCAATCTTCCAAAATCGCTTATGCATAAACTTATACTATTTTGCTTGATGTTTTCGATATGAAAATCAGTTTGATAACACAAGATATCTAGTTTTTTTTTTCAAATAAGAAAATTAAATTTAGAGTAGGAGTAGATTAAAAATAATGATTGTGTTAGAAACACCATTGCAAGCTTTCACTTTGGCACTTTATTCATCAGAGAAGCCTTTTCTTGTTTCTTAAACTCAAATATTCATTCCAGAGCGTCAGCTGTAGCTACAAATGAAAATTTCCTGGTAGAATTACAGACTTTCGTGGCTACACTTATTAGCGATCCTTCAACTTTTCGGTACCCATTTTATAGTACGATTTGCGCATTCAGTTGATACCGTTAGAGTGCCTGCTAGAACCTCACTTTACGATCATCCAAAATTGTTATGCGGACTTTTTGCATAGCTGCTTTAGGTCGTCCTCTGCCTACATCTCGGTGCTCATTTCGCCTCGTTCAAACTTAGGAAACCACTTTTCAATGGTCGATTTCACTGGTGCAGGGTCCAAATAATGTTGATGAATCCAAACCTTGGCTGCAACTGTGTTTTTTCCCTTCAAAAAACAATATTTTTTCAACACGTAAAGTTCCGTTTTATACACTTTGTTCAAAATAGCCAAAGTTGCTGCACTTAAAACGATGTAATTCGCAAAGCAATTATCCGAAGCTTTCAAATTTACGCACTCGCTTTTTGCAAGTTAGGGCTAACTAAATATGTATGTAATAATGTTTGGTCTCTCAAAAATTTGCAGTAAGATCGATCAAATGTGTTTCATAAGGGTACACTTTCATCTCCAATAGGTTTATGGATTCTTATGGATAGCTTAACTGTTCGAAAATACCCTCCTGAATTGTTCTTGTCTCTTCATGAGCGGGATATGTCGAAGTCGAATCCGAACCGAGTCGAAATAAGTAACATAGACAATGGTTCATTTAAAGAACTATCTCGCAGAATCTTCAAGGAAAGCTAGACAATAATGGGTGATTGTTGGCATTTCATTTAGTAAATGCTAATTTTACTGGTTGAATAAAGAGATTTTAAGGCCTAAATGTGTGTAACTGCGTTGTGAGCTTTTCGTAGATCATCAATAGTGACAATTATAGCTTCTCCAAAGAATACTTAAAACCAAAAGTTTTTCTTGGAAAAACCGAAAACATCAAAGTACTCGCTATTCTTACCACCTGCCGAGTTCTCTCTTAAATTTTCTTCTAATTTTATTCGAATTAATTTCTTCTAAGTGTTGTGCTGCCAGCAATAGAACAGTAACAACAACAACAACAAACGGTCTTGCAGGCAAATTGCCAGAAAAACATAGCCAAACAATGATAAATGCGAAACTGGCGTTGGTCGCGCGAAATCAACACGAATTTCCGAAAAAAATTTAATTGAAAACAAGACAAGACAATCGTGACATTTACGCGATAAAACACCAAAAACAACAACAGCAATAATATAAATAAAATGGAAGGAAAGTAAGAGAAAAACAGGCGGCAAGAATGGTAAATGGATTTGTATGGAGGTATGTGCGTTTGTATGGTAATGTGTGAGTGTGCAAATAAAGCAGTGAAAAAATTGAATTAGCTTAAATTAAAGCAGAAAGCAGTCGTGGCAAAAGTGAAAATGAATCAAGTTGCAAGAAAAATTAAGAAAATTAAAATAATAATTAAATGGAAAAATAAAATAAAGAGAAATCAAAAAAAATAAACATTAATTAAAAAAAATAAGTAAAAAATTAAATAAAATAAAAAAATAGTGGAATATTAAAAAAAAATTAGCAACATGAAAGTTTCGAAAAAACGAAACAAAAACTAAAATCAAAACAAAAATTAATTAAAAAAAAAAAATTTAATAATAAAAATTAAAAAATAAATAAAAATAAATAAAAAGTAAAGGAAAATAAAATTAATTAACCACAAAAAATTTAGAAGTAAATTGTAAAAAAATGATTGAAACAAAAATTTATCTGAAAGAATTTAAAAACAATTAATAACTAGTAAATAACTCATAAACAAAAAAATAAAACAAAAACAAATTAAATTAAAATTAAATAAAATTAAATAAACTTAATAACATTAAACAAAATATATAAAAAATGAACAACGGGTTTTAAAAAACTAATAAGGAGTAAACCACAGAAATTCGAAAAATAATTAAAAATAAATTAAATTAAAAAATTAAATAAAATTAAAAAAACAAATTAACAACAAAAAATAAAAAAAATAATAACAAGTAAATTGCAGAGAATCCAAAAAAATAAAATTAAAATTTTATTTTAAAAGTCTAAAAAAGTAGAAATCTATAAAAAAATAATCAAAAATTAAAAAATTTAAAAAAAAATAATTCTAAAAAAGTAGAAATAAATAAAAAAAAATAATCAAAAAAAAATCACATAACAATTAATAACAAAAAATTAAAAAAAAAAATATGAAACTTAGTTGCCAAAATAGAAAAAAATCAACAAAAATTAAATGATAAAATAAGAATTAATAATATAATTAAAAATTAATTTGAAAATTAAGCGAAAGTTAAAAAAAATAAGCATTAAGAATAAAAGTTAAAGTAAAAAGTAAATCAAAAAAAAATTTTAATAAAGAAATATTTAGTGCCAAAAACTAAAAAAAGCATTGGAAATAAAAAATGTCAACAAAAAAAATAATTGCGAAATCGCCAACGACACAAATGAAGCGTGTTGCGAAAATGCCCTCCTGCCAAGCTGCCAGACGCCCGGCCGGACGATATGCGCGTATTTTGAATGACAAACGCAGCGCTCCGCGAGCAAAGAACCGACGGCAGTGAAGCCAAAGTGGCGCTGTGGCTGTAGCATAGCGAATGCAGGCATGACATGGAACAAAAAGGCGAAAAAGCGAAGGAACAGAAGAAGCAAAAGGAAGCTGGGAGCTTGATACCTATGTACATACATATATGTATGTATATGTGTATAATTGTGTTTATAAATACGCTCGACACGCCTCAAGCTACTACTTGCCGCAACAGTGGCGACAACTGGCAGCCAAGAGCCACCAACCAACCACCGGTAGCTGCCAGCAGTCGGCAGCCGGTAGCCAGCATCAACTTCGTCCGCGGACGACGAGTAGCGCGAAACGCTTAATTTGCCCTGTGGAATTAATTTCCTCGATGTTTGCCGCAACGATTGCTAATATCGTTGTTGCTACTGTTGCTGTTGTTGTTTTGTTATTGTTGTTGTTTTGTTATTGTTGTTGTTGCTTGCGCATCTGTGCCAATGCCTGGTGACACATCGCCTCGTCTACAGCAGCATTGCACTTGCCGCTTCGCTGTCCACTGTCATTTTATTAATGCCTTTTCTCTTGCATTTATGCTGTGGCCCTGCTTCGTCTCTCCCTACTTCTGCTGCCACTTGCTGCCGTGCCGTGATAGTGCCACTGGGGCATGAACAAAGGATCGGCGAGCATTGAATGTGAAAAATTAAGCGAAATTTATGCATAATAATTGCGACAACGCTCGTATGTTCAAGCGCGGCGCGATGACCATTGCGCCACTGATACACATACATTTGTAGAAATATGAATATAGACATATGTATATATGTATATGTTTTAAAAGTGATATTACTAATTTTTTTATATTTTTTTGTTTTAGATTTTTATTTTCCCATAAACTCTCATGCGTTGTGGTGAAAATATATTCATTATTATTAGTGTGGTGATTTAATGGTAGCGTTATGTACAGTGTGACGAGCGCGTGCAAATTTCGCATAAAAATAAAATGCAAATATAATTTTTGCTGCTGAAAAGTTTTCCATAACAAATGTATGCATTTAACTACTTTTATAAAATTTTTTTGGGTGAGAGAGTTGGGCGTGTAATTGCCTTAGGAATTGTATTGGAAATACAAGTGATTATCGCTATAATAGTCTTAAAGAGAGGTTACTGTTTTAATATATAAGATGCTTATTTTAAGAGGGGAGAGTTCAATTGTTGAGCTTCTAATTTAAAAAAAAAAATTATTAAAAATTTTCCAAAATTTAATTTAAAAATATTTTTCTTCTTTCTTTACAGGTAAGTTTCATCATCTTTATATGAATTTAACAATATCCTGAGGACTCGGCTTTTTCTATGTACGTAAGAATAATATTTTTAGATTTTGCAAGCCATAGTTAACTTCGAATTAGTTAGTTGAAATTTAGTTCGACTTATCAAAATTTTGAATTCGAATTCAAAGAATTAGACTTAAATAAATTAGGAGAAAATGTGTTATTAGAGTAATTAAAAATTTCAGAGAGCTCAAAATACTCAAAAAAATTAATTTCGAAAAAATTTAAAATTTAAAAAATTAGTTAACAGAAAGTATTCAAATTTTCAGTAAGTGCGAAAAATTTCAAAAAATTCAAAATTTTTATATGGAACAAGAAATTTGGAAACTGTCTTTGAAAATTGTCTTAAACTTACAGTTACTGAAAATACTTCGAAAAAGTTCAAAATTTTTAAATTTGTTGTACATAAGTTTTTAGAGTTAAAGGTAAAGGTATTCAAATTTTCAGCATGTTCGAAAATTTTCAGAAAGTCGATCATACCTTATAAAGTGCAAGAAATTTGCAAATAATCGAAAACTGGCACGAATTTCGAAAATTATTTTAAACTTCGAACATTTTCAGTAAGTTCGAAAAAATTCAAAACAAAATGTTTATGAAAATTATCATCAAAAACTATTTTCTCAAAAAAATTTAATTTAGACCGACTTTTGCGCAGGTCTTTGTTTCAAGCATAGCCTATAAAAATATTGTTTCTAACTTGAATATTTGAGTGATACTGATACTAGAAAAGTTTTGATTCGAGAATAATCAAAACACTCGAGAATTGGAGTGACCTTTCGAAATTAGAAGAAAGTTCAATAATTGTAAAAAGCACAAAAAATTTCAAAGTTTGATAATTTTCATTAAATTCAAAAATTCGAAAACTGCTGTAAATATAGAAAATCAACAGAAAGTAATCTAAATAAATTTCAGAAGATTCTCATATGGTATAGTACGAGAAATTTCAAAAGATCGAAAACTGAAATGAATTTCGGAATCAAAACATTCGAAAACTGAAATGACTTTCCTAAATTAGCAGAAAGTTCAATAATTATAACAAGCTCGAAAAATTTGAGAGTTTTCATTAATTTCGAAAAAATTCAAAACATTCGAAAACTGTCTTAAATTTCGAAAATACACAGAAAGTGCCCAAGTTCTCAGGAATTGAAATAAATTTCAGTATATTCTAATAAAGTACGGGATCAAAAGATCGAAAACTGAAATGAACTTCAAAAATTATCTCAATGTTCGAACATAACGTGTGAGAAAGTCGTGAAAGATTGAAATCTGGAATGAATTTCGAAAATAAAGTTCAATAATTATACTAAGTTCGAAAAATTTCAGAGTTTCATAATTTTCATCAAATTCGAAAAATGCAAAATTTTCGAAAGTTGTCACAAATTTCGAACATTAATAGAAAGTGCCCAAATTTTCAATAAAAGATTTTCATAAAGTGCGAGAAATTTCAAAAGATTGAAAACTGATATGAACCTCAAAAATTACCAGATATTTCGAACACAATTAAAAAATGCAGGAAATCAAAAAAAGATCAAAATCTAACATAAATTTCTAAAATCAACAGAAAGTTCGAAAATATTCAGAAAGTTCGAAAGTTTTAAATAAGTTCGAAAAATGCAAAATTTTTATTTTGTGTAAATTTTTATGTTGTGAAAATATTTAGGATGTTCGAAAATTTTCAGTAAGTTCGAAAGTTCCAAAATTTTGTAATGTGTAAATTTCGAAAATTATTAGAAAGTTCGAAAATTTTAAGTAAGTTCGAAAAATTCGAAATAACTACATAATTTTTATAAGAATAATTTATATGTAAGTTTTAATCTACCAATATAAAAGCGCTTTTTCAACGCTTTAACTTATGTCAATCGGTTACCTGAGTACCTTGACTGCTCTGTCACACATTTGCCATTTACCCAAGCAAATTAAATCTTCTCGCTACCAAATCACAACTTCATCATTTAATTACAGACTCCAACAGAAGTCTGTAGCGAATTCAGAGAATATTCCAACTATCAAATAATTTTATTATCTTTGGCTTCTTTTCCAATCGACATGCATAAATAGTGCAAATATGTTTCTGTGTGTGCTAGCGACTAAGGCCGCACAAGTGCACAAATTTATTTTGCATTTCGATCAAGTTGAACGAATTCGCGGTGATTCGTTCAGTTCATTTGTGTGATTGTGTGTGTGTGTGCTTATCTATATTTACATGTGTAAATTTGACCGTTGCACGTTGGCGCGGTTGTCAACGACTCAGCCAACTCAGCGGTGGGTCTTTCATTCTTTCATTTTTGCTTCGATTTTCACGCCACGCTGCAATAATATCATTCATGCCGGTTGACTTTTTCCACTTTCGTCACACGAATAATTTTATTATGTTCTATTGTGGTTGTTATGGCGGTGATGCTCTGTAGCTGATGGGTGACTAGTGCCTTGCTTGTGAAGTGCTTTAATACCCAGTAAGAGCACAAAAGGGTTAAACGTTGTTTTTTTTTAATTTTACAGGCAAATAATTTAGAATATTGATGATGAAAAATTTTATTGTGATTTACAAAAAAATTATTTTTATTAATTATAGAAGAATTTTGAAAAAATAAATATTTTGAAAGGAAGGAAAAAATCAGTATATGATGTATTAAAACATGCACAATTTTTTTTTTTGTTATTTTTTACATTTTGAGTACCTTTCAATTTAGTAGTGGTCTAGTCAAAAACGGACTAGTTCGTTTTGCAAAATTATATTAATTTTTCTTCAAAACGTTTAAAAATGTTCATAAAATATTTGAAATGTTATTTTATATAAATTGTATTTGACTTCAAACTATTAGTGAACTAGTGAAAATCGGACCAGTTCGTTTTGTAACATTTGAAATTATATTAATGTTGCTTTAAAATGTAAAAAATAATCATAAAATTTTTTTAATTGTTATTTCATAAAAATTATACCCACTTCAAACTAGTGGCATACTAGTGAAAATCGGACCAGTTCGTTTTGTAACATTTGAAATTATATGCTGCTTCAAAATGTAAAAAATAATCATAATTTTTTTTTTAATTGTTATTTCATAAAAATTAACTCCACTTCAAACTAGGAGTATACTAGTGAAAATCGGACCAGTTCGTTTTGTAACATTTGAAATTATATTAATGTTGCTTTAAAATGTAAAAAATAATCATAAAATATTTTTAATTGTTATTTCATAAAAATTATAATCCACTGCGAACTAGTACTGGACTAGTGAAAGTCTAACTAGTTAATGATTTTTTGCAAACTTTTTAATTGCGCGGTTAATATGTGTGCTGTCTATACATACACATTTTTACATATGCATAAATTGTCGATTGGTACTTGTGTCATTTTACCGCTTTGACAATATTTCTCTTGTCACGCCGCTGCATTGCCAATTTCAATTTGATTTTTATGACTGCCATATTTTACCTATTTCATTTACTCGCACTTACGTTTGCTAAATCGCATGTTTTCGCACATTTCAAATAAATGTTCTGTGTATTTATGTAATTTGAAAAAATATCTCTATAATATTGACAACCTCACTTTTGTGCTTTGGAAATGGATTTCAGTTCCAAAAGTTATCAAAAATGAGATTTTAAAAATATCAGTTGTTAAAAGTAGTTTAAAAAATCAATTCGAAATTTCTAAGAATAGATGGGGATGAATTCGAAAGACAGATGAGGTCAAGTTCTTTGGATCAATTCCTTATTCCAGTGCAGAAGTTTGTTCCTGGTGGTTTAAAGCCTGGAGCAGAGTCAATTAGGTGAATGAATTATGATCATCCAACGACAATAATTTGATGCCTTGTATGAGGTTTACACAAATATTGGTTACTTTTCATGAAGCTTCCTAGTTTCTGAGCTCTATATTAACATTTTTCAAAGCATGTGAGTTCTCCGTCAGTACTACTAAAATTACTATAAATACGGTCAAACTGTTATTTACTCACCCAAGTCAGGTCTGTCAACACCTGAATTTGTATAAATAGAAAATTGAGGCTTTGTACTGCGACTTATGGTCTATTAGGTCCTTTCCTTTATCACATATGGCCACCAAGGCACAGCAACAATTCCAGAAGCCTGAATTTCTGAGTTTGTATAAGCTTACCTTTTGCTTATCTTTCCCACCGAAAGTTCTTTATTACCTATGCTCCATGAGGATCTTCTGCTAAAAAAATATATATTTTCTCTAATGTACTAGATTGAGTAGCAAACAGTAATTGTTCATACTAAGAAGACCTTCTTAGGAATTAGATCAACCACGGCTGAGCTCCCATCAGTTCACACATATTCAATAGAATATGAAGGCATTTATTGAGGCCGTGTTGTTCTCTCGTGGCCTCATTGTAGTCCCATTTGACGCGCTTTACCTTCGAAATTCAATCTGATGCTCCACTAAATTATTGCTTTTATTGTATTAAATCAGTCAACATTCAACTTAAAATGTGGCTTAATCGAGTGGTAATCCAGAACCCCTCACTAAATCACAAAACGATCTCAACAAATTTTATAAAATATATTTTTTTCTTCTCATCAAGAGACACAGAACGCGAACGTAATGCCTACATTAGTGTTTCAGACTACTAATTGCTTAAATTGGAGTTTCAGAAAGCTTTAGTCAATTAATTAATTGTACGCATTAGTTTTTTATATAACTTTTTAATTTAGTCAATTAACTAATTGCCTAGAATTAGAATTAATTAGAGTTTCAGACAACTTTTTAATTTTGTCAATTAACTAATTGCCTACGTTAGTTTTTTGACAAATTTTTAATTTAGTTACTTTATTAGTTGTCTACATTAGTGTTTCAGACAGGTTTTTAATTTAGTCAATTAACTAATTGCCTACATTAGTATGTCAGACAGCTATTAATTACGTTAATTAACGAATTACCTACATTAGTGTTTCAACAGGCTGTTTAATTTACTCAATTAACTAATTGGCTACATTAGTATTTCAGACAGCTTTTTAATTTACTCAATTAACTAATTGCGTACATTAATGTATCAGACAGCTTTTTAATTTATTCGATTAACTAATAGTGTACATTAATGTATTTGACAGCTTTTAATTTACTCAATTAACTAATTGCCTACATTGCTATTTCAGACAGCTTTTTAATTTACTCAATTAACCAATTGCCTACATTAATGTATCAGACAGCTTTTTAATTTACTCGATTAACTAATTGCTTACATTAACGTTTCAGACAGCTTTATAGTCAATTAACAGTTTAATGTTAAAAGTGCATTAACAACATACATGAATATATTTACTAATTGACTCAATTTAGTCAGTTAATTAATTTACTAATTGAGTCAATTTAGTCAATTAATTAATGTAAGTGACTAAACGACTTAAATGAATATATTTACAAATTGATTCAATTAAGTCGCTATATTAAATGTCTATAAAACGAATATTCAATACTATTGAGTAGTCATGCTTGTCAAAAGAAGGGTAACGAAATTCGTAGCGTGTGACCAAGTTGGTAGGCAAATACAAATAAATCAAACACCACGCATGTCTGTTTTCTATATAATCTGTTTATAATTTATTATTATAGAAAACATGGCATAAGCATATTAGCCAAGTCATATATTAACTGGGAAAATGATGTGCATTATCATTCGCGAACTGCCTTGTCATTCATATGGCCGCTCAACCATATGAATATTTTTATATGTTCCCCCATATTTATGCTTTCATGAATAGATATATTTTATTTGTTGTACAACTACATTGTTAAGAATAAAATAAGGGAAGACGCAGGTAGTCTGTCACCGGTTGAATGCGCAGCTACAGCAACAAGATGCGTGATTAGTAGACGAAGATGAAAGTGGATGGCCGCGTTGCAATTGAAAGGCGCTGCAAAATGATAGGGTAACCCGTTGCAAGCGAAGTTGTTTCGAAAAAAGTTAATTTATGTTGTAATGACACATGAAAGTAACAGCAAAGAAATAAAAATATATATGTATACATATGTATGGTTTATAAATATGTATGAGTTTGCTGAAAGTGGAGACAGGCCTTGAAAAGTACAATTGAACAATGTTGCAAGAGTTGTTTCACTTTGTTTTGTTGTTGTTGTGTACTAGTAAAAGTAAAGTGAAATATATATAAATACTTTCACAGAAATTGGAATATTTTATAGTAAAGCTTTTTAAGATATCTGAAGACATTATAGGCTACTTGTCTAAACAAATTTGACCCGAACTGAAAAAAACAGCTTTTACGTATTTTAATGTTCCCTACACTTGTTATATGCCTCGGCTAGTATGGCCTTCAGGCCTCTCAGCGAATGACGATGGACTAATAGTGCTTTCCACGAAGCGAATTTTTCAGTTTCGAAAACAGAATAAAGTAATAGAAAGCCAAACCTGATACGTATGCTTATGATTGTGCGGTGACTCTCGTTTTGTGTTTGGCCAAAAAATCCGTCACAAACATGCCAGAATGTGACGGAGCCATATCTGGAGAAGAACTCATGAATTTATCGCATGCAAATCCGGTCGTTTACGACGAATATTTGTAGACCATTTGACCTTGATGAACGATTTTATGGTAAATCGCACAATAGTAGTCAAAGAAAACGATGAGCATGTTCTTGATTTTTTTTCTCTTCATGCGTGGATCGCTTTGGTGCGCTGTGTCGTCGTCCAGTGACTTGTGTGGATGGAAGGAGGGAGGGGAATTCGACGTTTTTTCAGCTTCGTCTCATTTTTGAGAGCGTTTCGACGTTCTATTCATAAGACCACGACTCGTCACTAGAAATGATGCGTTTGATGAATAATGGCAAGCACCTCTTTTCCAACCTCAACTCGGCATTGACACGGTTCATACCCAAAAGATTAATCAAAATGTGTTGAGGCGAACCATCAAAAAAAGATGTTAAGATCCTTTCTTATATTGAAACAACAAATCACTAAACAATAATTAATTGAGCTGTAGCTTGCAACAGATCTTCTTTTGGACCTCAGTCTTTAATTAACTATTCGCAAAAATTTTAAACAGAGCCAGTCCAAGAGAGAGGGAAGAAATCGTGGAAAATTCCTCCCAGACGTGAAGTGATCAGGAGGGACCGGTATCTACATTGACACAATATATTTTTTGCTGATTTTTTTTCCCTATATTTCAAAAAAATCGTGCCCGGACTATGGTTTTCTCTCTACGCACCTAAGTAGGGTAGTCAGGGTCAGACTGCTGAATAGTATTCCAACAAAAATCTGTGTGGTCCCTTAGACAATATTAATTCTGTTTTTTACTAATCTGAAAACCGTTAGTAGTTTTATTTTCAGCGTCTGATTTTTTAAACTTCACCCCGAAATTTAGGTAACATATTTTCGAAAACAATCTACTTGGTGTAAATCGGGATTTTCTTTTCTTTTAGACTTCCGTTAAATTAAGTTTAAAGTATATATGCATAGTGTACTTGCCTTCAACACTGTACATTTGCTTTACTTTGAAACAACATGGTTCAGTAAGGTTAGTCTGGTAGGCCAATGAGCCACAATGAGCGATTCCAGATGGAGTTCAGTTACTAGGTCCATGAGTTATACTTTAGAATGCCTGTGTTTGATACGAATTTCAACAGACTTTGTGGCCTCACTATTGATACTTCTTAAAATGTATCGTACACGGGAACCCTAGATGTGTACAGCGTAGTCTTGCCAATGAGGGAAAATTATACCATTGTTTGGTCGGTGCCTTGCTCAAAACATTTCCTACAGTCTTCGCGATCAGTCAGCTTCTTTCTGCCGGCGTGTGTCCCCACCAGTTAGTTAGTATTCTGATTACGGTTCTACCGTCTCTTCCATCGAGTGCCAATAGAAATTTTGTGTACTTCCGATCCACCGTTTTGCACATTACTTTTGCAGTTTTGCAGTCAGGTAGCTCGTTCCAACGGGTTCTGATTTTCTTTACCATGTCTCTATCCAGTTCGTCGTATAGACAATGCATGGGTTTTCCAATGTTTATCACGTTTTCGGGTGCTAACCGTACACTATTCTTAGCAATTTCTATTTCATTGTGCTCGATGCTTTAGCTACATGGCACCCAGTAGAAATGAAGCTGCTTGCTTCTGGCAACAATTTTCACTGCTGCTCTCCATTCCAAAACACTTCTGGCCGATATGGTTCACGGGGATACTGCCTTGATTGCTGCTTGGCTGTCTACATATACTTTAATTCTGGTATTATCTATAGGCGCATTAGAGACCAGCTCCGCGGCTTTCGCAATTGCAAAGACCTCATTTTGAAATATACTGCAGTGGTCCGGCAACCTTATGCCTAACTCTGGACAGTATATCCCCACACCAACGCCAACCTCTATTTTCGAAATAACATGATTCTACTTGAAAATAGCCACAAAAACAGTGTCACGTTAATCTCAAATAGATTTCGATCTATCAAACTGAAAGTTAAGCATTCAAAGCCTACTCTTGAAATTATTATTAGTTGACTTTGAGGGCGGCAATAAATTTTGCTTAAGACTGTTAGGAAGGAATCAGCCGTAAACCTAATGTTATATCTAGAGAGTTCTGTCTTTTCACTTCGATCAGCACCCTAAATGTAGGCAACTTTTTTAATAGTTTGCTTACAAGACATCCAAATACGGAATTTAAACGTGCCCTTCATTTAGGAGCAGGTTATACATTTTGTCGAAGACACATGTCTTATTTATTAAAAAATATTGATAGCACAAAGAGCAATTATTAAAACCAAAAATTCGAAATTTTTTAAGTGTTTAGTTTTTCCAATAATTTTATTTGAAATTATTTTAAATGCACTTGGCGGCTATGAAAACATTTTTATTTCCAAAGAAAATATTCATCACGCAATTTTAGTTGCACAGACAGCGCTGCCGCGACATTTCATGCTTACGCCACGAAATTAAAACGAATTATGAATTAAAAGAAATAAATAAATAGTCACACTAAACATAATTATGCAGTGCGTCAACGCTTTCCGCATAATTTGTCAATATTTAAGGCGTCATATTTACATAAATATACATACATATGTACATTTTTATATAATATTTGCGCCTGTGAATAGCTATAAAATGGTTAAAAAATTACGAGCGAAAGGAATTCGCATAACGGCATGTCTGGGCGCGCCGATGAAAGGCAACGACCAACGAAATTGCAACACTGTGCATACTTTCAAAGAGAATTTACGAAAAGAGACCTTTAAGGGCTGAGAATTGGGGGGAAGCACGGCGCAGACTTGCTAGGTGAAGGATAAATGGACCTGTAAATGATAAAAACGGAAAAAAAGTTTAACAGTAAAGTATTTCTAACAAAAAAGGTACGCGTTGCAGAAAACATTGGTGGAGCGCGCTCGGATTGCAAGTAGGAGAGAGAGAGAGAGAGAGCGCGCGGTGAAGGCGTTGGATTTTAATGAAAAACTTGTCGCGCCTTTCATTATGCGTCGCGTGAAAACGATGGACGGCAAAAGCTGAATTGTTATTGTTGTTGTTATTTGGTTGCGGCAGCATTTTGCGCCATGGTGTTTGTTGGCGCGACGATGTCTTGCATAAATTACGCGCATAAAATGCTGCTGCCGGAAAAAAGCAGTGGCAAATGCAATAAAAAATTGCAAAAATAACAAGAAAAACAACAACTAAATGTTGCTGCTACATTAATAGCATAAATGCGTCACTAGCAGCAACAATAATGTAAGGTAAATAGCGGCAGCACAAGCATAAGCAACAACAATGCAACTATTATGCAAAAATAATATGAGAAAAATATTCACACATACATACATACAACATACTTGTATTTAACATATACATCTATAGAGACTATATGCAACACGGCTATAACAGCGCAAGCGGTGTCTACGCCAGTAAAGAATAAGAGGATATGCGACATGGGCTTGTTGAGCTTGGCTACCGAAACGTCATTAACACTAGCAACAACAACAACAAAAGCGTTGCAGCAGTATTATAATGACAAATTTGTACACTGCGTCCTAAAGCTCGGCGTTGCTGGTGTTGTCGCAAGTGCGGCGTGTGTAAAGTCGAAAATTGCTCAAAAGAGTCAACTCTTTTGACTGCGGTTGCTTTTTCATTCGTAAATTCTCCAAAAAGGGCGCTTTTTCATTTGTGTGATTTGTGTATTCTTGCTTTGCCACATTCATCCACTTGTGTTACTTATTTTTTCTCTTTGTCACAATTTGTTCTTGCTTTTGGCATAAATTTGTTTTGCGTTCGCTTTGCAAATTGGAAAAAGCTGTTCTTTCTGTCATCTCTGGAATTCATTTTTTGCAAAACTGTGAGCTTTTTAGAATTTTGGGTATATTTAGGTTAGTGGTTGAACCAAGTCTGTTACACTTTCTTTCTAACTAAAAAGATAAATAAAACAAAAAAAAAAAACGTTAACTTCGGCTGCATCGAAGCTGTTATACCCTTCACAGGTGCATTTCTTTTAGTAACTATGTGTTCAGTTTGTATGGCAGCTATATGCTATAGTAAGCCGATCTGAACAATTTCTTCGGAGATTACATTGTTGCCTTAGAAAATAATCTATACCAAATTCCGTGAATATATCTTGTCAAATGCAAAAGTTTTCCATACAAGAACTTTTTTCCGATCGTTCAGTTTGTATGGCAGCTATATGATATAGTTAGCCGATCTGAATACATTTTTCTGAGAATACATTGCTGCCCTAAAAAATGAGTTGTGCCAACTTTTGTGAAGATGCATTGTTAAATGTGAAAGCTTTCCATACAAGAACTTGATTCCGATCGTTCAGTTTGTATGGCAGCTATATGTTATAGTGGTCCGATATCGCCTGTTCCGACAAATAAGCAGCCTTTTGAAGAGAAAATGACGTTTGCAAAATTTCAAAACGATATCTTAAAAACTGAGGGACTAGTTCGTATATATACAGACGGACGGACGGACAGACAGACAAACAGACGGACATGGCTAAATCGACTCAGCTCAACATACTGATCATTCAGATATGTATATACTTTAAAGGGTCTCCGACGCTTTCTTCTGGGTGTTACAAACTTCGCGACAAAGAGTTCCATGAAAATAATCACTCATTGATTCACTGAGATTGAGAGGTTTTTCAAGTTTTTGAGATATAGTTGAAACCTCTCTTCTTGAAGACTAAGGTTCACTCAAATCTCGAAAGCATCAAATATAACTAAACTTATATAGACACTGTTATGTTAAAAACCTTTCTGCACTCATTCAGATCTATTATCGCCTTCAGCGATTGTTTTAAAGAGTTCCAAAGGTGTTCTCTAAAATCATCGAGGCAAATTTGAGTTCAGCCAGAAGCATGATTTATTTTCCCTTTTGTTTCCAAACCACGATTTTTGGCATTACTAAATAATAGTTTTTTAGTAGAAATTATTGAGTTTGAGAAAGACTAGCGAAGATTGATTTCCAGAAGTGTGTTAATATATAAGAATTAATTTTCCCCCAGACCGGTCAACAAAGCTTCACAACCGCTAACACATAAACTTATTTCATAGCACATTTTACAACCAGTTTGTTTAATAATGACAGACAGAATTCTGTTAACTTCACGCCGAAAATTAGGCAAAACTTATTTTAGTAAGTGCCAAAGCTTTAACTCTTGAGATTTTGCCTTAATATCTTAGACTATCAATATTATGTTAGGCTTAAACAGCAATTGAAGGCAACACATAGACTTGCTTTCAGCTTCATACTTTCTCTTGACATTGCGCCTAAATTTAGACAAGGCAATTTTCAATTTATTTTTTTTCAAAATATTGAATTTTTTTCTTCTCAACTTGTTTTTGTAAGCCACCCTAACAGAGGTTACATTAGAAAAGCAAACAATGCATTTGCGTTGCGCCGAAATGTAGGCAACACATTTTAAAAAATACTCTACTTTGTACAAATTTAGATTTTCTTTCATAATAAGCTTGTTTTGTATATAATTTATACTACTTCTAAAGCTTGTTTACATACATTTAATTTAAGGAAATACATAGATATATTTTATTTAGCTTGCGCCAAAATATAGGCAACTTGCACTTGAAAGTATATTATACTTACGGTTTTGTAGTTATATTAACATAATTTTCAGTTTGCACAACGAGCTTCTTAGTACGAGATTAAAAACATATTTTCATACACATATTTCTAGGTTAAAGTTTAAAATTTCGCTCCAAAAAGTAGACAACAAATTTTTTAAAAAAGTTTCTACTTTAAATTGCGGTATGTTTATTTGAAAGGGTCATATACTTTATTTTGTGCATCGAACATTTAAAGTTTGTGCTCCCAAAAGTAGGCAACATATTTGTAGAAAAAGTTTTTCTTTAAATTTAATGACTTTTTCTCGTAAGATATATAGGCAAAGTGAATTTAAAAACTAGAAATTTTATTTGTATTCCAATATCAGATAAAACTTCAAATAATTTATTTTGTTCTAAAAAATAAAAAAAATATTTTTTCAAAAAAAATTTTTCTCTTCTTCTAACATTGAGCTTCTTTGGTCGAAAATTAAGTATTTTCATAAACATATTTCCTGGTTAAATTTTAAAATTTCACTCCAAAAAGTAGGCAACATGTATTTGAAAATAGTTTTTTCTTTAAATTTAATTACTTTTTCTTCCTAAATACCTACATACATATATACCATAGGCGAAGTAAATTTAGAAAATTGAATTTCAATTGTATTCCAATATTAGATAAAATTTGAATAAATTCCTTTTGCTCTAAACAAATATTAGAAATTCTCAAAAATCGTTATTCCCCTCTACTTCATAACTGTCTATAGCTCAGTTTTTCTAAAAACAATATTAAATTCTAAACTTATTCTAAAAGAAAAATAAAAAAAATGTTTAGCTCAAAGTTTCAAAAAAAAATCTAAAAATTCTTCTTCTTCTTTTCTACTTCATATCTATATTTAGGCTATGTTTAGCTCAAATTTTCTAAAAAAAATTCTAAATTCTAAATTTATGCTAAAAAATTAAGAAAACAATTTGAAACTCTCTGAAGCCTTCTTCTTCTTTTCTACTTCATAACTTTTTTAGCTCCATTTTTCTAAAAAAATATTACATTCGATACTTGTTATAAAAAATATAAAAAAAATTGAAATTCTCAAAAATTCTGCTTCTTCTATTCTACATCATAACTTTCTTTAGCTCAATTTTTGTTCGAACATTTCAATTATCCTTTTTTAACACCGCTTACACCACCCTACAGTGATATAGGAACTCTCCACTCATACATATCGCGCTCTGGCATTCATTATATAATTCATTCCATTGCCAACTCGAAAGGACTTCATTAAATTTTTTTTATTATTAACTACAAAAATGTAATCAATGTTCAATATCTGGCTTTTGTATGTCCACATTTCATGCAAAATATTCAATAATAATTAATGCAAGTAAAAGAAAAAATATTTCCCGCCAGCAAAATTATTAATAATGAGCGAATTATGAAAAGTTCTTTATTATTATTTGTATTCATTGTGGTTGTTGTTTTTGTTGTTGCTGCTGCTTGCGCAATATTATTTTTGCCATATTAACTGGCGCACACAACGAAATGCGGATTGTATTCGCACAACAACAACAACAACAGGAGCAATAATAAAGCAGTTTGAATTCATGCAACAACAATAACGGCTACAACAACCAAAAATTGGTATGGAAAATATTATAAAAATGATAAGAATGCGAACGCTGCAGTAACTGCTGTTAATATTATAAATCCTGCGTGCACATGCCACACCAACACACATCCACACACACACATACAGATGTGCATATGTGTTTATAGCCACACATGCCGAGCATTTGCATGCGATTTCGCTTGCCGCCTTTGTATTGTATTTGTATTGTATTGTAATTGGCGCGCACCGCACCGTTATACGCTTTTTCATTACGTTTGCGCCGGCTAACGGTTAACGGATAGCGGTAAGGGCAGCGGCGGCCGGGTTGGCATGCATTGCATTGCGTTCTCGGTGAAATGCGAAAAATCTTAATTAACTTGATTTGTTGCAAGCAACAAATGCGACCAACAGACTGACCAAGCGACAGGCGGCCGAGTGAAAGACAGGGAAGGAGAGACAGAGAGAGAGAGAGGAAGAGAGAGTAAGAAAGGGTAGGCCGCATAGCCACAGCAGCTATGCCGCCCTTAACGCCAGCTCGGTGGGTTGCATATTTATGAAGGTGTATGAGTGTTGCATACAACATGTTGCATGGCTGTGTGTGTGTGCGGCTACTACATGAATTTTACACATTTAATGAAACCAATTCAAATGAAATATGATTGGTATTCACATATATGTAATGATTATTCCTTTTTGCCTTTGCGCCCACACTAACTAACCGTTGTTGTCAACACTGCTGTTGTTGTTGTTATTATTATTGCCGCTGTTGCTCTTGAATGCCAAATATTTATGTATATGGCGCTCAACATGTGTTGCTTTGCTGCATTTATTGTTGCTATTGTTGTTGTTGTTGTTGTTATTGCTGTTGTTATTGTTATTGTAGGCGTTTGTGCTGTAGCGGCCGCTTTACTGCATTACGTGCCTGGCGTTATAATGCTTGCGGTAATGCAATTTTTCAATGTTCGGTCTGGTCAAAGTTCATTTTGGTCAAATAGCAAATTTTTCACACCCACACAAAGGCACACATACACACACACAGCCACTCAAATAATACAAGTAACGGCGCATAAATCACATATATTTTAAATAAATATTATACTGTTATAATCTTGTGCGTCTGTGTGTGAAAAAATGCCAGTTAAATGGCCGACGGCTGCATTGCGCCTAAATTAACCGCCATTTATTGCAGCAATAATTTTGTTAATATAGAAAAAATTCTATGCTTTTTGTTGTTGCGCAAAATGTTGTAAGATTTATTACGTTATTTGTTGGTGCTCGTGGTCATAAGTCATTCATAGCGCCATCTGTTGACAGTTTGAAATTTTGTTGCAGCCAATTACAGTTATGTGGATTTTGGTGAAGAGTTTTTTGAGTCTTTCTTTAAATCATGTATTTGTGACGTACCGAGTTCAAGGCCAACAAAAAACAAATCAAAATAGTATATTAGAACTCAAATACTTGAAGCCATACTTCACGAGCAGAGTGATTATCGACGCTGGATTAATGAAAATAAGTGTTTATTTGTGATCTTGTGGTGAATTCAACAAATTTTCTGCTCCTTTTCAGTGGTTGGGCCCATATAAAGTCCTTCAAAGAGTCATAACATTGACAAATTTTGATCGTAGTCGTGAAAAAACCTTGCATTTTTTCTTTCAAGCTTACCTTATAAAACCTTCTTACAAATAGTGACTACTGGAACATTTTTTGGCAACAGTTTTTTCAAGCAACTCCTTTTACAATGCTCTACGAATTTTATAAAGTTTTAAGAACCCTGAGCTAGTTTTTAAATCAAGAAAAATAATTATTTTAAGAAAATCCTACACTGTCCTAATCACCTTACCTATCCAACAATATATAACAGCTGAACAAAATGACTCGAGCTGGTCTATTTAAACTGCGCTCGTAAACCGAATCGGTAACATTGTCGGTTGTTAGTACTCCTTCTTATGTTCAAATAAAGTTTGATCTCGATATGAAAATTTGTGCTTGTTTAGCAGCTGTTTATTTACGACGCGAAGACTTTGTCCGGCAATTTTTAATATAAAAAGAAAATTTCAACGAAATTGCTTGAAGTTTTGTGGTTCCAATAAAATAACGACAAGGATATCATTGAAAATATTCCAGGAGTATTTTAGATAGTCAACTTTATCGCAAACAAAAATATTTGTGTGGCAAGACAGACCCAGTGAAGGTCGTGAAATTATTGAAAAACATGTTTCATGCGAGTCGTCCAACCACCTCTGTTAATGACAATAACTTCGAAAAAGTTAAGGAAATAGTGCTTGAAAATCATCGTGTTGGTGTCAGGTAACATGAAGTCTAATAGAGATCACAAAGAACATAATTGACAGCGTAGCTGAGGCCCTCATAATCATCAATGCGGCATTACTGTTGATGAGACATGGGTTTATGAATATGTACAAGGTCTGTCGCAAAAGAAACAGAACTTTTGAAATATAACTGTTTCTGGTGACGCCACCTATTGGTGTGTATATGAAATAAGAAGTTTGATCTCTTGTTGACATTTCGTAAAAATTTTAAGACAATTTAATAACTACAATCGATGTAATGATCAAAAAGTGACAGCAGCTTTTGGTCATCGGTCGTAAAATGCATTTTGAACAAAGAGCAAATATTAAATTTTGTTTTAAACTCGGGAAAACGTTTACTGAAGCATTTCAAATGATAAAAAAAAGTTTATGGTGATCAGTGCCTATCCCGGAGTAATGTGCATGAGTGGTTTAAGCGATTCCAAGAAGGTCGTGAGAACCTCTGTGACGATCAGAAGTCAGTCGCCTTCAGAAATCAAAAATAAAGAAAATGCTGATTTGTTTTTACGACTCCGAGAGTATTGTACACCGAGAGTTCGTCCCACCTGGCCAAACGATTAATGCTGTGTTTTACCTTGGTGTTATGAAGCGTCTTTTGTCACGCATACGTCGTGCTCGACCACAATACCGTGAGGCAGGGTTCTGGCACCTGTTGCACGATAATGCGCCGTGTCATCGGTCGACGCTTGTCACTGATTTTTTGAAAAAAAAACTCCATATTAACCATTAACCAGTCACCTTACTCACCTGATCTGGCACCCTGTGATTTTTACCTATTTGTAAAACTTCATTTGCCCATGAAAGGACACTGGTTTCAGGACATTTCAGCTATCCAAAAGGCGACGACCGATATTCTCAAGAGCATTCCGAAAAATGACCTTAAACACTCATTTGAAATGCTAATTGACCGGGCTAAACGCTGTATCGAAGCACAAGGAAACTACTTTGAATAAAAAAATATAACTTTTGAAAAATATTATTTGCCAAAGCTTTTTCCAGCGCTCAAAAAATATTATTGCCTTCAAGTCCTCCGTCTATTGGGGTTCTATCTTGTCAATCTTGTCGCGACCGGGACACTGAATTTTAAGATTCTTAAATAACAAGAAGGCAGAGGGAGACAAATCAAGCGAAAGGAGTTCTTGTGGAATGATATGAGTCGAGTTTTTATCAAAAAAATAGCGAAGAACCAATGCATTCTCGTGATGTGAGAACCAAGAGTGGTTCGTCTATAATTCCGTTGATTTTAAACAAATAACTTGGCGCAATAAAGCTCAAATAATATCCATTGTTAACTGTTTGGCCCGGCGGAAGTATTTCATTGTGCACCACACCACTATAATCACCTCACCTTACCCTCTGATCACAGTAGTGTACTAGTATATTGCGGTCTTACTAAAAGACTCTCAATATAGAGTTGTGTATTTTTTAATTTTCTAACAAAAATTGCAAATTTTATCAATAATTTAATAATTTTGTCGCTTAGTTGCTCCGAATGCGACGAAAACTGAAACGTTGCCTACATTTAGGCTTATTTGATCAAAGTCGCACACCTAAACGTAAATAAGTGGCGATAATTGTTGCTCAATCAAAAGACTTTTGTTATTATTGACAAAAATATTACTTTTTATTAAAATATTTTAAATTTTTTATAAATTTTTTTGGACATAATGCATTTTCTAATAATATCAAAATAATTAAAATATTTTATGACAGAACCAATTTTTATTTAGGGGAAAAAATTGAAAACTAAATATGAAAAAATATTTTTAATAAATCCAGAACAAATAATTCTACGTTTATGCTACAAATATATGTCTGCATGAATATACCTTTATCTATGGAATTATAGTATATCATAATTCATACATATATGTAAATATATCTGTGGCAGCATAAACCATGCATGCAACACGACTTTATTACGAAATATTTTCCACTTCAACTTCGACATGCCGGAACTAACTATAGCGCGTTGTTGCTGTTGTTTTTGTTTTGCACAAAAATTGACACCAAAAAGACGAAAAAATATTTGACGCAAATGTGGAAGCAGAAAAAGTCGAAAAGGAAAGTGTAGAATAACAGTGAAAAAACCTCGCGCAGCAATCAGTCAGTCAGTCACTTGCACACACACACACATATGTATATGTACTCATACTCATGCCACGCTGAGTGCCATATTTCGCTGTTAACCACAAAATACGCTTGCAGCCCATCGCTCATGACTTCATTCGTGGCGCGTCGCAAGGACTCGGGTGTGATGCCATCAAAAGCCAATTTGTGCTGCGCGGATTCGCTGATTTGTTGTACGGCAGTGCGCTTGTTTTTCAACTATGCTTTTGGTAGTTACTGCCATGGTGTAGTTGTTATTGTTGTGGCAGCTGTTGCCCGCACATGGTGTTGTTGTTATTGTAGTAGCGGCATGTCGCGTGTAATCAACGAATGAGAAACGCGCAAAGCCGCTTTACAGGCATTGTTTTGTGATTTCCCGTTATATAGCGAACAACACCAAAAACAACAACAACAGTAGTAGAAGCAGCAGCAACAAATTGGCTACTGTGTGGCGGTGCGTCATGTGGCCGTGACGAATGCAAAAGGCAGCACAGATTCAAAACGGTAACGACAATAACAACAACAAACACACACACAACAACAACAACAACAACAAAAATAATAGAAATGGCAAGCACAACGGCACTTGCAACACGAGCAATTTTTTGTGTTTTTTTGTATTGTTGTTGTTGTAATTTTTGTATGTATTCAGCTGGTGTTCCGTAAAGAATTGTAAGGCAACGCGTTTGGAAAGACATTGCATTCAAACAAAATCAACAACATTTACAACAAAATGCAACAACAAGCGCGGCATACAAAAAAACAGCAACCCAAAGCTTTCTTTTTTCGTAGCTTTATTGTGCTTCGCTCGAGGAATCAAAGCTTCACTAGCCGTGTCCTTGCCGCCGGCTGTCCCATTGTGTTGAAGTGCGCGGGTGCCTAGTAGGACTCGCGTATATTGGCCGGTAGATTGCAATTTTAGTCAACTGCCGCTACTGCGGACAGCGTTTTCTGTTTGATGTTGTTGGTGGTGGTGACTGCTGGGTTTGCAATTTCACTTTTCTGCGCTTTCTTGCGCTTTGCTGCAATTCGCGCTTTGTTTTTGGCCACGCTGACCACAAGCATATAGACATTTATTTATACATAGCTGCTGGCTTGTGCGCCTAGGCGTATGAGTAACAGCCAATTTCAGTTGAAATACAATTACATATACGACATGTAGGACCATTTGATGCTAAATACTCGTACACAGACATTTTTTTGCCACGAAAGGTATGAAAAATATTTGGGGAATTAAAAAGATGGACAGGAGTAGAATATGATACGTTTTTGTCATTGGATAGCTGGCGCAGTTTTATGGAGTATATTAGGTTAGGTTAGGTTGAGCTGGTAGGCTAATAAGCCAAGCATAGACCAGATCCAGTAAACTAATGGATTATATTAACTCTTTCGGCAGTGAAACAGTTTAGATTTCACAATAGCCTATATAACACTAGTCAGAGAGAGATAGAGAGGTCTTAGCTATGTGACTGAAAGTGTACTTTTTGACGAAAAATTTGTAGAGATTCAATAAAATCCAAAAAAGTACGAATAGATGTTGAAATTGTATCGAAAATCAAATTTCTAGGTACTAGCTATTATGTAATGGCTAAAAACCATTTTCAGAAATATTATATAGATGCCTTTGGTACTTTCTGGAGTGATCTTCAGTATAATTCTTTCAGTATAAATATTGTATAGTTTGTCTTCTGTATTCATGAAGAAATAGTTGGTCTGGGAACAGTTTCTCGATTATTTGCTTTTCTGGATCCAGATGTTGCAGGAGCTTTCCAGTTTTAAATACAATTTGATGTTAGAATTTGTGTTTTTTCGTTTAAAATGCTATGAGCTATAGCAAGAAAATTTCTGATAATTTTTTGGTATAATATTCGTTAAAATGTAGACTTGGGAACAAAAAAAGTTGTAAAATTGTTCGGTATGAAATTCAAGTTTTTACTGTTAATAAATTAGCAGCCTTAAATGAGACGCAGACATTGATATGATCATTTATAAAGCACATGATCAAATTTGACCCGGACTGGAAAAAATTGAAATTAAAATTTTCGCTGTTAATAAAGTGACAGCCTTAAATAAAACGCAGACATTGATATGATCATTTATAAAGCATATGATCAAATTTGAACCGGACTAGAAGAAATTGAAAATCAAATTTTCGCTATCAATAAATCAGCAGCCTTAATCAGGCGCAGGCATTGGCACCATTATTTATATACCATATGATCAAATTTGACCCGGACTGAAAAAAATTGAGATTAAAATTTTCGCTGTTAATAAAGCGACAGCCTTAAATGAGACGCAGGCATTGGTACGATCACTTATGTATATACCAACTGATCAAATTTGACCCGGACTGCAAAAATTTTAAATTCAAATTTCCGTTGTTATTAAATCAGCAGCTTTAAATGAGACGCAGGCGTTGGTATCATCACTTATAAACCATCTGATCAAATTTGACTCGGATAGGAAAAATTTTATTTTCATATATTTTAATAAAAATATTTATTATCGCCTTATGTAGTTACAATATACATACATACATATATGTTGTATATGTAAATTGAAGTTTGTAAATACCACATTTCCATGTTACACTATATATTGAAGCTCCAAAGCACAATAAATCAAAAAGAGTCCTCACACCAACCGAATTGGCCAGATGAATACATCAATGCACCCAAATAAATGAACAAATGAATGAATGAGTGAATACGCGAATGCTTGATGAAATGATTGAGTAGGTGTGGGTGCATATAGAGCAAGGATTGAAGGAAGGTATGGAGGCTGTAGCCTCCACTTATATGGATGTGTAGGTGTGTGAGTATGCTTGCAAACATTGGAATGCACAATTTTGTTCATATTGCTGAAGAATGGCATGCGAACAAGGCTGCTGCTGCCACACCACCACTGCACACACACACACTCACACACACATATACATTACGGCCGTAGCAATCAGTTTATGAGTTTCGGCACATTTTGCGCATTGCAAGCCAGCCTGCCTCACTCTCACACGCTCCTGCCGCACAAATAAGTCTAGTTAAGGTGGTTGTTGTTGTTGTTTTGCTTTGTGTGCAGCGTCCGGCGCTTTGCATTCGAGTTACAGCAGCATTTCGGTCAGGAATTTTGATTGTGTGTAAGTGATTGAGTTCGCCCGGTGGCTACGACTGTGTGCATGTCTGTTGTGTGTGTGGTGTATGAGTGTGGGTGTTTGCGCCATTGATATTGCTGTCAGTCAAGCGGGCGGGCAGCCGAGCGTGTGCGCTTCAAACTAACACCACAGCCAACCGCCAGCTGTCAGCTGCCACATGACCATTCGCAAGCACACACAAACACACATTGGTAGAGCTGCGGGCACACCCCACACACACACACATGCATGCATATATTTGAGGCAATTTCGTAGCAGCAAATAGCTGGCGAAAGAATGCGAGTTGCCAGTTGGCAGCTTTGCCGGCCGGTCGGTTGAGGCTGCATAGCAAAAGCAACAATAGCAACAACAGTACGGCGTATCGCAATCACAGTAAACAGAGAGAGCGGCGGCAGCACCCGCAACCGACGATTGTGATGCAGTGTCGAAATTAATGTTGCAAATATTTTTCCGTTTTCATTTCGTCCGGCAGCCACATTTCATTGCCCGGCGAAATTCGCTCTGTTTATTTGTAGATCTGAATTTTTTTGTTTTCGTGATTTTCTTTTTGAGCTTTGCTGGCTGTTGCATGCCGCATACACATGCTCACCCACACTCGCTTTTGCTGTGAAATGGAGTTGTAAAAATGATTTTATGAATTTTTGCTGTATTTCAGTCTTGCCTCACCAACTTGCTACACCTAACCTGTGCCACCGTTGGGATGGTGCACGTGATGCCAGCATTTACAGAACTTTTTTCATTGCCAACTTCATTGTGCTTTTTTTTTTGGGTGTTATTGTTTTTGTTTTGTTTTCATTTTCATTTTTGTTGTCGTTTTTATTTTTGTTGTTGTTGTTATTTTTTTAATGCTATTTTTTGAGCTTTTCGATGTTTTAGTTGTTTTTGCTATTTTTGTTGTTGTTGCTGTTTTTCTATATTTGTTGTTGTTGTTGCTTTTTTGCATTTTTGTTATTTTTACTTTTTTTTATTTTGCTGTTGTTGTTTTTCTGTATGTTTGTTGTTTTTCTTCTTTTTTTTGCTTTTCGTATTTTTGTTCTTGTTGTTGTTTTTTCGTATATCTGTAATTTTCTTGTTTTTGTTGTACTTCCGTATTGCATTTCGTGCAATGACGCTATTCCTCCTGTTAGCTGGCAACGCAATGACAACAAAATGTAAAAGTAAATCTCTCTCAGCAGCAGCATTGCAATGCCCGTGAGCACGGGAGGTGGTGGTGGTGCCGGCGCTGTGTTGTGAAATGCCTTATTTTGCAAATATTTTGCACTTGGAATGCATAGTAAATTAGTGCAGCGAAATATTGCTATGAAATTTTTAGCAAAATTTTTGCGTGTCTCACAGCACACGTCTCCCTTGCTCTCTCCATCTCTCTCACTCAAGCTCTCTCCGTCTACCCTTCTCACTGTAGCGAATGAAACCTAATTTTCTGTGATTTTATCGCTTTTTTGCGTTTAGCTAGCATTGTTGTTATTGTTGTTTTGTTTTGCAACAAATGGCAATGAAACTGGAAATTGACGACGTGACGTATGAGTAACCTTAACCGCCATTCGCACACAACCGCTGGCCGGCATACAGCGGTATGCAAGCGTGTAAGAGTACAAATGTGAATATGTACGCATGGGTGTGTGTACACACATTTATGAAGTTGTTTACTCTTGGCAAAGGAATTTTGAGTACTTTTGTTTTAGCATTTCGTCAGCGAAAATCTTTTGGCGTAGGAAATTTTATGAAGCAAATAATTAAAATGTTGGCTCGGTGTCGGAATTGAGGGGTATTTGTGGAGCTGGAGGCAAGAGAAACGTGAAACATGTATTATTTTCAAAGAGTTGGGAAATTATTATAGTAACACTAAGCAAAGTAGGGGTCTTATCACTCTTTGGAACGTATTATAGTGGTAAATACATAAGTACAGCGAGTAAAAGAAAGAAATATATTTGAGGTTAGGTAGGCATAGACATAGACAGCGTAAACATATACAATAGAAAACTACTAAATATATCAAATGTCAATTTCAGAGTATATTTACACTTATTTTGCGAACACACACTAAACTTTTTGAAAAAAAAAATTACATATTTTTATAATTCGGGCCTCCTCTGCGGATGAAGCCTCAAAAAAAACTCTACTAGAAGTTATACTCTTTTGACAATGATCTAATGCGCAAAAAATCTAAAATTGACATAATGGCGACAATTTGAAATAAAGAGCTGAATTTTACACAAAATTTTGATCGTTTTGGCCTGCCCAGTAAACATTGCAGCAAATTTTGAAAAATTTTGTTTTGAGAAAAACGCGTTTACAGATAAGCCAATGAAGGGGATCTGCTGAGCAGTTAGACTTCATAAAGCTGTAACTCGAAAATTATTTGAAATATTAATTTAAAGTTTTAGTAAGTTATTTTTAAAAGTTTATACTATTGAAATATGAAAAATTAGTTTTTCAAATTTCGTACCAGAAGTAACCTGATATATCTGAGCTCAGCATACTTTGTTTAAAAAATTCTTAAAAAAAAATTATTGTCAAAATTAGGAGTCTTTTCATGGCTCGAAAAAACTATTAGCAGTTAAAGTAACAGAGGCTCATACTCACTTTATCACTTTAAAGAAAAGCACATTACTTTGTAAAAGTTTTATATACTTATTGAGTTTATCTTGGGCCATACGGCGATCATGTGATCTAACAACTTTTCGATAGGATTTGTAGTACGATTTGTCTGCAACTTCAAAATAAAGCTCAGCCTAAGTGATTTCGTCTTCATTGTTGCTAGATTTCACTTTGGATAGTTACTTACTTGAGATCTGAGTTTAAGAAAAAGTCGCTTTAGAACGGATCCGAAACATATGGTAGCACTGGAAGCGTTTCGACGTCAAATTCATGAAATTTAGTTACTAATTTGTGACGGTATGCATTATGCCGATTAAATAATACTTTTGTCCTCAAAATCGGTTGGAACGATTGATAAATCTGTAGACTCCAATACTTTACTTTAAACAACTACATCCTAAATCAGAGTTTTTTCATTGTTAACTTTTAACGCCAAAACTAATCCCCAACAGAAGTATTAAATAGAGCATTCTATATCCCAAACCAAGTTTTTGAGTTTTCCGAGGAGATTTTTTCATTCAAAAGGAAGCTTTGGGGACCCCATAAAATATATGCTTGTATATAAATGGTCAGCGTGATGATCTGTGTCGACATAGCCATGCTGGTCTGTTCGTGCATCTGAGACACTCTCAGTTTTTGAGATATGGATCTGAAATTTTTCGAAGGCTCTTTTCTTTTCAAGGAGCTGCTTGCTTTTCGGAATCGCCTATATCGGATCACTATAGCATATAACTTTCATACAAACTGATCGTTCACAAACCAGTCTTTATATATAAAACTTTTGTAATTTACGAGATATCTTCATGAAAGTTAGCACAGTTTATTTTCCAAGACAAAGCTGTATTCTCTGAATAAATTATGTGGATCAGACAACTACAGCATATAGCTGCCCTACAAACTAACCGATCAAAATGCAGTCCTTATATGAAAACTTTTGCATTTTATGAGATATCTTCACGAAAATTTGTATATATTTGTTATCCAAAGAAGCAGGACAATCTCCAAAAAAATTGTTCAGATTCGCTCAGTATAGCATATGGCTGTTATACAAACCGGCCGATCCAAATCAGGACAAAGATCTTTTCAAAACCTTTTAGGCTATAAGAAAGGCACCTGTGATGCGTAATATAACTTCGGTGCCGCTGAAGTTAACGGTTTCTCTGTTTTTTTTTTGTTAAATTACTATTTTTAACGTATCAATTTAGCGCTCTCTAGATCAACCCCGCTGCAATATAACTTTTAGCTGAAATGATTGGAAATTGTCTGTGTTAAGAAGGACAGCTTTCGCTTTCTGAACCTGCTTTAAACTTACTATTAACCATTAGCGTAATAACTTTATGTAAAAAATATATAAAAAATCCCTTCTTATTTCTTTAGACTGCATTATAATAAAATTTTCTATAATAAAAATTTTAAAGCACCATCCATCTAAATATACATACAACTTCCATCGCCGCCGTGAGCTTATTAAGCTCCGCTGAAAATCCAAGTATTTAATTATAAGCCATATGAATAACTCACTGATTCACCAGCCATGCACACGAAAATCGCTTACAGTTACTGTACTATACACACACACGAGTATGCAGCCACCGCACATGCATGGCCGACTGTTGCTCATACGCCGTGGCCAACCAGTCACTGCTCCGGCATCAAATTGAAGTTGCGATTTTTATTATTTCACTGAAGCGAGCGCTGAATTTTACAATTTCATTTGCATTGAGATGTTGCTGCCAATGCAATTGTTGCCGCTGCCAACTCGTTTGTTGTTGTTGGTATTTTTTTTTTACTACCACGCACACTCTTTTATTTGCGCTGCACTGCACTGACTGTTGCATACTGTGAGGCGCTCTGCGGCTGGCTGCCGTACGGTCTGTCTGTTGGCTGGTGTTTCTTTTAATCAAAACCGTGTGCTTTTGTGCTGTTTGCTTTTGTTTTTGTGTGCGCTTGCATACAATTATATTTCTGCATGCATATATATATTTACATACACACACACTCTGTACTCACCAGTCTCTGAATTCAGTGCGGTGCATTTCGGCTTTGGTCCGTTCGTTTCGTCAACTAATTGCAGCCAATCGACTACGTGGAATTTCGCTTCATTTCACTGGATGGCAAGCATTGTTGGCCCCGCACCCCTCCTCTCTCTTCCTAGCTATATTGGTGGCTTTTCACCGCTTGTGCTCGCAGTGTTCTGGGTTTCTCTGTCGATTGCTGTAGTGTTTCTTATTGCATATAATTTTAAATGTTCTTATGATGTTTCTATATATATTTCTATATATAGTTAGTACATATGCCATTGTCGGTATATAAGTACTCGTATATGCAGAGAATTCTCTCTTCATTTATTTTTAATTTTCTGTTTCATATTCTCATTTTATGTTATGTAATAATTTTTAATTTCAACAGCATTGCTTCACAGTCTTCTCCTCTTCTTTTTTCAAGCGCTTTATAGCCGTTATAAGCGAATTTATTATTGAAGATAGTTATGCAAGCTCCTGCAGCGATTGCTAAGAATCTCTGCATACATATGAAAAAAAGCAAGAAGAAAGGAAGGGTTAAGATATGAGAAATGAAAGCTCTTAATCTCCTCTAGACGATCCATGTTTTTTCATCCATCTAGCTTACATACTCCGGCCACTAGATGACGCGGTATGGCGGAAGAACACGAAAAGGCCTAGAACATTCTAGTGGGTTACTCAATCCAAGAGGTTTATAGAGGTGATTATATTAGGCATATAAAGTTTGGACCAAGGTCTAAACCAACGCCACTCATATACAGCCTTAAGCCATTAGTATAATTTTATAATTTTTAAGAAAACTTGGCTAAAATCTCATACATTTTGACCAACCTTAACGGCTGAAAGTCGGCTGGAAAGTCGGAAATCACTATGTAGAGTATTTTGTAGACAGCGAAAGGTCTAGGCTGATTACAATAACTTTTAGTATTGCTCAACTATATGCGAGCACATATTTTCAATCAATTTCATAATAACTCTGTAAAAAAAAATATTTGAAATAAAGTGTGATACCTGGAACTAAACCTGAAGACGATCGAAACCAATGATGGCATAATCAGTATAAATACTTTTTTGTCATTTAGCGTATGTTGGGTAAACTAATTACATTATTAATATATTTTGTATAGTCTGAGTACTTAAAAGTTATTGAAGCATACATTTAGGGATTTTCAAATTGTTAACTGAGGTATTTTCGATTAAAAATCTAATGCCTTAGTGATTCTAAGCGAAATAATAGGTTGTCAATTATCTCCGCTTTTCGGCCCTTTATTCACTGCTTTATAAAAAGTGTTACAGTGATCGGCTTTAGTTCAAATATGCGCCGTTTCGTTCGATAATCTGTTTCCATCTAGACGGCAACTTCATAATCCCCGCCTCATAGAAGCCCCCCTCCTAATTTGCGAAGAACTCAGACAGCCACTTTTCACAAGCCTCTTTTGAGTTCAGCTTTACACCAACAAGGGCGTTCGCCATGCGCACGAAAAGTTGGTAATCACTTGGCGCTATGTCCGGGCTATATGGTAGATCCGATAAAACCTCCCAACCGAGCTCCCGTAGCTTCTGACGAGTCCTCAACGAAGTGTGTGGTCTGGCGTTGTTCTGGTGGAACACTACACCCTCCCTGTTGGCCAATTCTGGACACTTCTGGTCGATCGTCTGCTTCAAGCGGTCCAGTTGTTCGCAGTAGAAGGTAGAACTAAGCGTCTGGCCAGATGGGAGCAGCTCATAGTGAATGAATCCCTTCCAATCCCACCAAACATACAGCAAAACCTTCCAGGCCGTCAATCCCGGCTTGGCCACTGTTTTGGACGATTCACCGACCTTAGACCACGAACGTTTCTGCTTGATATTGTCGTATGTGATCCGTTTTTCGTCGCCAGTCACTATCCGCTTGAAAAATGAGTCGAGTTCGTTCCGTTTCAGCAGCATATCGTATCCAGCCTTCTACAGATGGTTTAAAATAGTTTGGTGACTAGCTCCCATCTTCTGACCGATGTCACGAGAAGCCACATGCCGGTCTAACTCGATGTTTTCCATGATTCGTCGTCACTCTAGCGGATTTGCCTTTAACGCAGGAAACTTTAAAATAGCGCGAATTTCGGCGTTAGTGAATACCATGTTTACACGTCTATAACTGTTGAACGCAATATCCAAACTAATCAGGCATAGCGTCGTTTTGTAGGCTATGTCAAGACCTTTCAAAGATGTGTAGTATTGTCAAATACGAGCTCTGTAGCGCTTTATACATGAAAGCCGCGAAATTCAAAAGACGAAAAGGCGGAAGGGAGATATTCGACAACCTAATAGATCTACAATTCATTGAAGAAAATTTTAACATCAACTTGAATGATATTAAAAATAATAGAACCAAGTTATTATATTAGAAATAAGTATTAGTAATTTTAAAGCATACTTTTAGGCAATTTTAATATTTTTTACAGAAAAAGAATTCTTAATATCAAATTTATCCTCCCAGGAGATCAGCGTAATTTGCTATAAATTATTTGTAACAGTATAGAGTTTCATATGGTGTTTCAAGCAAGCTTATGCTTGAATTTATAAGTGTGTTTAACAGGCTTCAAATTATCTTTTCAAATTGTTATGACATTGGCTTTACTAGAAAAGCTTCCTGCAGTATCTTTAGCCTTTTTTTTGCCATTATAATTACATTTCTCATTTTTCATGCTACCTTTTCAGCTCTAAAAAATATATATACAATATTTTTTTTATATTTTTACAACAAGTAGCTGTTATAATTACCCCTTCACATACCAACCACAAATCTGTTGAGTATTCAAGTGCACTGCCATTCATGCACAGCAAAATAGTGTGTGAACGCATTTTAAGTGCGTGAAATTGTATTATTTTCATTAATTTATACGAAACCACTTTTTTTTATCGCATTTAACATAACTAATTGTAGTTTTGGCATTGATTCTGTAATTAATAATTTTATGTGGTTACTGATGAAAAATAAAAACGTAAAACTCGTGAATGCGTATCAAAAAAGTTAAAAATAAAACAAAATAAAAAATTTAAAAAATAAATAAAATAAAAAATTTTAAAAATAAAAAAATTTAAAAATAAATAAAATAAAAAAATAAAATAAACAATGAAAAGCCTTAATTTCGGCTGCAGCGTAGTTATAATAATCTGCACAGGTGCATTTCTTAATGGCATAAAAGGGTATAAAAAAATCTTAATTCGGCCTTGGATGAGTCAGTTGTATGGCAGCTATATGTTATAGTGGTTCGATCTGCACGATTTTTCAGATATTTTAGCGGTGTCTTCGAAAATAATCCATGCCGATTTTATTGAAGATATCCCGTCAAATAAAAAAGTTGTTCATACAAGCACTTGAATGCGATCGTTCAGTTTGTAAGGCAGCTGTATGTTTTAGTGATCCGATATTGAAAATTTTTTAAGATTTAAGTGATTTCAGTGTTGAAAATAATCCGTGTTAAATAACGCGAAGAAATCTCGTCAATTCAAAAAGTTTTTCATACAAGAATGTGAGCTGAATCGCTCAGTTTGTATGGCAGCTATATGTTATAGTTACCCGATCGTAATAATTTATTCGGAGGCTGTAGCGCTGCTTTAGACAATAATCCATGTCAAATTTCGTGACGAAATCTCTTCAAATAAAAAAATTTTTCATACAAGGACTTGATTTTGATCGGTAAGTTTGTATGGCAGCCATATGCTACAGTGGTACGATCTAAACAATTTCTTCTGAAATTATGTAGTTGCTTTTCACAATAATGCATGACAAATTTCTTGATTATATCTCATCAAATAAAAAAGTTGTCCATATAAGTACTGGATTTTGATCTGTCAATTTGTATGACAGCTATATGCTATAGTGGTCCGAAATCGGCGGTTCCGACGTATTAGCAGCTTCTTATAGATAAAAGGATGTGTGCATAATTTCAGTTTAATATCTCAAAAACTAGCGGAGTAGTTCGCGTATACAAAGACAGGCAGATGGACTTTGCTAAAACGACTCAGATCGTCACGCTGATCATTTATATATATCCTTTGAGAGTTCTCCAATGTTTCCTGCTGTATGCTGCAAATTTCCTGTCAATATTATTGTGCACACCCGGTTTAGGGTATAATAATCAAATATATTGGCGAAGCGATTGCATGAATGGCAGATGCAAAATGGACCCTTGCGAACAAATCACACGAACAAAAGTTAATTTCAAGCAGCTTTAGTGGTAAAAATGTATTTAATTAAAGTGTACATATATACGTATATATAAAAACATATTTAATAAATAATTTTTATGAGCCTTATGCATGTATGGTGCTTTAATGTATGAAATATTTTTATTTTTCCTCAATATAAAATTACATAAAATACAAGCGTATGTGTGCGTGCGCATTTATATTCATTCACACTCACACATACATAATCTGCATATGTGTAGGTACGGTCGACAGCGCATTAATTGAAGGACACTCAATTATAATTTCAAGTGTAGTGAAATAATTGCATGAATGCGTGAATAACTGAATAAATGAATGAAGTGGCTCGCCGTATGAAAGCTCAAATGAAAATGAAAATTTCAACACCACATTCGACAACCGACCGAGCAAGTTGCATGTTATTAAACTATGAGTGTTTGTGCGTGTGTAAATGCATGCGCCTGTGTGTGTGTGTGTTTATGCTGCATTGAAGAGTTTCGAGTGTTTTGAGAAAAATGCGTTGTGGCCTTAAATATGTGAAGCACTCACAATGTGTGGGTAAATTATAAAATACAGTTATTTACTACGAAAATGAGCTTTCAATAAAAACTACTAATTACAAGCCACAACTCGATTTCATATTTATGTGATGGAAATATATGCTTTATTTGTGCGATTTTTATAAAATTTTATATACATATTTAACTTCTTATATTACTATACTTATTTGTATATTTATTTATTATATTTTGACGCAATTAGTAAATAATATCCAGTTTGATAATAATTGTAGAGTGAACAGATATTTTTTTAACAAAGTTAATACATATAAAAAGTTAAGAATCGTAGTAGTGGTAAAAGTGGTTTCTATATCTGATGAAAAGTAAGATTTTCTTCATACTTCTTAATTTACTCTGCAAAACTTATGTCGCATCCCTCAAAGTAATCCCCCCTAGGCCTCAGTAAACGTGTTTCAAATTCTCGAAACATTTGTTAAAGTCAATTTCCGGAATAGCCTTCGGTGCGCGTAGCGATTCACGTATAATGTCTTCCATTGACGATTTCCCCGGAGCGATTGTTTAATTTGCTGAATAGCCAGAAGTCACACGGAGCTAAATCAAGCGAATGCGGTGGTTGCGGAATAATATTTGTTGAAAATTTGGGGAAAAAGTCAGGAAGAATCAATGCAGTATGCGGCCGCGGAAGAGTTTTCGGCCCATAATTCCGGCATATTTTTACGAACAGCTTCCCGCAAACGACGCATAACACTCAAATAATATTCCTTGTTGATAGTTTGTCCGGGCGGAAAGGATTCGAGTGCACCACACCTCGATAAATTGAGAGATTTTGGAAGCAATCGTGGATTTACTTTACTTAGACCCAAATGATCTTTCAAAACGGTTTTCCTCCGATCTTTTCAATATTCCAACAATGCCAAAAAGATCTTTAACTGTAAACTGTAGATTATCAGGCAACAATTTCTTTATTTTGTTGACGTGTTCATCATCAGTTGCTGTTAATGACCGTCTTGTACGGGGCTCGCCGTCAACGTGTTCTCGACACTTTTTGAATAATTTGTACCAATCAAACACAGTTACACGCGACAACCATCATCACCAGATGCCTTTTCCAACATTCTGAACGTTTCGGCACCAGAAATTTGATTCCGCCCCCAAAACTTAATGGAACTTCTTTGTTGAATAATTTCACTTATCGTAAAAATCGCCGAATGCACTTTATGTACTTCAGAAAGAAAAGCATATACTAAACACTAATGATTATTTAGATGTGACATTTAGCACAGATGTCACCGACAGTCATACCAATCTAAAAAAAAAAAAATATTTCGACGAATGGTTTTTCGCGCGAAATTTAAATTAAAAAGTCGTACTATTTTTTGCCCACAGACTGGATGAAACGTTCAATTTCTTAATATCATTTCTTTAAAATCACAACTTTTTGACGAAATTCAATTAGTCTTAATAAAGAATGAAACACTAATTTAGTGATCCGGCAACGCTATTTGTGTAGATTTCTGTAGCTGTAGATTCCTGTAGCTCTTCCTTGCAATTAGGCTTCATTCTGGCTGATTTCTCTTCAATCTGCATTTTTGAGATCTTGGATCAGCAAATTATCGGCTATTTTACAAGTGTAGCGTCATAGATGTTCATATAAAACCATTTCTTAGCAGTGACTTCACCTGGCACAATGCAGGGATAAACCCATCGGATCACATTTTCATATTATCAGTATATTTCATGTAAAATTTGTGTTGTATTAACACTCGTACACTCTTTTTGTCAAGCTTTTTCTAAAATAATGTCTCACAAAATTCTATATTTCACCAAAAAATTTTGCAATATATGGGAAATTGCACTTTCGTGGTTAAATTTAGAAAATAAGCTATATAGTTTATACAAAAATTAATAATTAAAATTCTTTTTTCTGTCTCAATTTAGCCTTCGATGATTTTAATATTTTCCATATATTCAAATTGGGTGTGTAACCCCGCTAAGATGTTGTAAAATTTCTTGTGAAACAATATGTTGCCTACATTTAGGATGTTAAAATAAAAACTAAAACTAATTTATAGTTTTCAAAACTGTTTATCCTACTAAGGGTGATAATATAAGACAATATGAGTTAAATAGATTGATAGATATGCATATAATAGATAAATATTCATATAATAATTTTTGAAAGAAAGAGAACAAAATTATTTTTTCGACCAATAATAGAAAATCAAACTATAATAAAATTAATTGTATGATTTTTTTGAAAAAACTTTTTCTACATTTAGAAGTATATGAATTTAAAGCTAAGAAGTATTCAATCTTCACCATAAAATTAAATTAGGTATGTGTCTTCACTAAGACGTATTATTTAGGCTGTTTTGAAATTAAAGCTCAAAATTATAATTTTTAATTGTTTTTATTTTTTTTGTTGACTGTACATGAGTGTAGGAATAATTTTTCGAAGAACAAAAAAAATACTTGGAGCAGTAATAAAAATGAAATCTTCTCCGTATGATCAAATATTAAATATATTGTCACCGACAGTTTTAACAAGTGAGAGGCATTCGTTCGTTAACAAGCAAACGGAGGAGTCGCAAGCAGGCGCTGGAAAATAAATTTAATTTTCTTTTCAATATTTTTGTATTCGTACAATAATAAATTTAAAATACTTTTTGTATTTGTTTGATAACGATTTAAAATAAACAATTTTGGACATTCTTGATGTCAAATAAACTTGGATATTCTTGACAATATATTATATATATTTTTTCTCTTATGGAAGAAACTTTTGCCTATATTTTGAATGATATGAAATCAAAACTAAATTGGCTTTATAGTTTAACTTATTATCCTGCCGGCATTTGAGCGAATATTTACGTAATAAGTTTGCAAAAAAAACTCTAACAATAAAAGCAATAATAAATATTCAATATTTTCCATATAATCAAGTTAGGTTTGTGACTTTGATAAGATAAATTTATTTCTCTTATGGAAAAATTTGTTGCCTACATTTAGGAAAAAATGACTATACAAATTAGACTTTATTATTATTATTTTGAATGTTGAAGTAGAGCCAAAAAAAAAGCGAAAAAAATTCCTTCACCAATAATAAATATTCAGATGAAACCCATGTTAGAGAAATTATTTTCTAATATAAGGCAAATGGCATGCTCATGATTTTGATTTGAATACGCCACTTTACATGGCGAACATATGTACATTTCAAATATATGGTATCGGGTGATTTTTTAAGAGCTTGATAACTTTTTTTAAAAAAAAAACGCATAAAATTTGCAAAATCTCATCGGTTCTTTATTTGAAACGTTAGATTGGTTCATGACATTTACTTTTTGAATATAATTTCATTTAAATGTTGACCGCGGCTGCGTCTTAGGTGGTCCATTCGGAAAGTCCAATTTTGGGCAACTTTTTCGAGCATTTCGGCCGGAATAGCCCGAATTTCTTCGGAAATGTTGTCTTCCAAAGCTGGAATAGTTGCTGGCTTATTTCTGTAGACTTTAGACTTGACGTAGCCCCACAAAAAATAGTCTAAAGGCGTTAAATCGCATGATCTTCTTGGCCAACTTACGGGTCCATTTCTTGAGATGAATTGTTCTCCGAAGTTTTCCCTCAAAATGGCCATAGAATCGCGAGCTGTGTGGCATGTAGCGCCATCTTGTTGAAACCACATGTCAACCAAGATGCTAACAAACTTTTTGTTGCCAAAAATGGAAGAACTGAACTTGGTTGACATGTGGTTTCAACAAGATGGCGCTACATGCCACACAGCTCGCGATTCTATGGCCATTTTGAGGGAAAATTGTTCGGAGAACAATTCATCTCAAGAAATGGACCCGTAAGTTGGCCACCAAGATCATGCGATTTAACGCCTTTAGACTATTTTTTGTGGGGCTACGTCAAGTCTAAAGTCTACAGAAATAAGCCAGCAACTATTCCAGCTTTGGAAGACAACATTTCCGAAGAAATTCGGGCTATTCCGGCCGAAATGCTCGAAAAAAGTTGCCCAAAATTGGACTTTCCGAATGGACCACCTAAGACGCAGCCGCGGTCAACATTTAAATGAAATTATCTTCAAAAAGTAAATGTCATGAACCAATCTAACGTTTCAAATAAAGAACCGATGAGATTTTGCAAATTTTATGCGTTTTTTTTTAAAAAAAAGTTATCAAGCTCTTAAAAAATCACCCGATATATACATATTTTCACAGTTGGCTTGTCAAATCGTCCTTTAAAAATATCATTGACTTTAAAAATAGCATTTAAAGTTGTATTGTAAGTGTATTTTAAAAAACAGTAAATTTTTGAAGCAACGTACAAATAAGTATCATATCTTATTTTCATTCTTAAAAAATTTCGAAGTTTCGAGTTTTCAGAGAATCACAAATTAAAAAATGTTTCCAGAATTTCTGAGCCACGATTAACGAAATACTATATGCCGAATTCAAACTATTAGAAGCAGGACTAGGTCGATTCGTCCCCTTTGAAAAGCGCATTGGTGGCAAGTAACAGTTTCAGCGCCAATAAGAAAATTATATTTATGCAAAAACAAATCGATAAAGTGCACTAAAATTAAAACTGGTCTTCGGTAAGAACTTAAACACACTGCCAATGGTTCGATAATTCCTAAACTCGCTCCTAATCTAATTCCATAAAATTTTGATTTTCTCAGCACTATACTTCGAGCAACATTCGATCTATAAATCGAAACATCAAACACTCAAATAATTTTATATTGCACACTCTGACATACACATGCCGTGTCCGTGCTGCGTGCTCTGCGTTCAATTTCTAAGAACGCAGCAGAAAGCGATTTCTATTTTCTGTATCTATTGCAATTGTTTATTTAGTAATTTTTCCATTTATATCAGCTTTTATTTGCACTATGTACAAATGTATGTATGTATGTATATAGAGTTGTACTATTTTCACGCAATTCACTCTCGTCGAATTTATTTTTGGTTTTAATCGCTTGTGCACCAAAGTGTGTGTGTGCCCGCTTTCTTGTTGGCCTCGCGCCAAAAGCGAAGCGTAGCAATCTGCTCGTTTGCGAAATTTTTGCAACATTTTTACGCGGCAAAATTCTTTGCACGAAGCAGAGAATTTCGCTACGTCAAATTCGACAATATTTTCCATTTGATTTCAGAATTTTTTCTTTTCGTTTTTGTTTGGCGATTTATTAGCGTTTATTTTAGTTTTGTCACCGCTGTCTGATTCGTCAATCTAGGAGCGTAATTTTGAAAGCAGATTTAGTAAACCTCAATCCTCAATCCTCAATCCTTTTGATTTACCAGACACTTTAAACAATATTTCATTTAGTTTTATGCGGTCTAAAGTGAAGTTTTGGTTTTTTTATTCTCAAAAAATTAAAATAGTTTTGACTTTACTATCGAATTATTCTCAAAAAACAAATTATTCTCTATACAACATATTGCGAGATTATAATTATATTTTCGAGCGATAGAATTTTTGTCAATACCAAATTTTCTTGACCTCAAGCTTCTAAGCTAATCCTAAAATACAAAGGAAAGTCATACCCAGAGAAATATTTGAGTTACCTTTGACAGCATGTAAGGTTTAAAAGCTATAATTTATTTTTATAAAGAAATATGTACATATTAGTAATAATCCAACAAGGGTTATGAGTAAACTGCTAAACTCTCAAGGTCCATTTAAACCTCGTTAACTGTTTCATTCACCCTAACGAGAGAGCGAGATATTTATTAATTAAAAAGCATCAACCGATGTAAGACACGCTATCGAATAATTTTGTTTCGAAACGAATTGAATTGAATTTAATCTAACGCTGAGCACATAGTGACTCGAGAAGCAAAGAACAATATCGTAAAAAAGGTGGGAAAGGGAGGTATTTAGATAAGGTGTAACTGCCATTCATCGCACCCCAATCACCACATCTTACAACATATCAAATTTTCCACCGTAAAACTACCACTGCGTGCATTTTTCAGATTTTCCCTTGAACTTAAATAGCGAGGGCAGTAAGAGATACAAACTCAGAGTTTTCAAAGCACTCGGAACACGTCGGACAATTCGAACTAACGTCTAGCTAGAATCTGTACAAGTAGCTTCTAAAGCACTCATGTCCACTAAGTATTTGGGTCAGGTGGAAATCCTGATCCCTATGTCGTCTGTCGATCTACGAATGGATGTCCGGTATCACGTTGCGGCTCCACCGTCCTTTGAGTGAGGTTTGTCATCGCTACTGCCACATTATTAAGCTTTTGACTCTCTCTCCGTTTGGTTCCCATAGGCAGCCTGATAACTTGTAAAACCGATCTCATTACATTTGCGCTTAAAAATCGCCACAAAACAAAAAAAGGAAAACCTATAAAGTGACTTAACTAAGCACTTAATTAAGATATAGAACTGTAGTTTGGTACAGAGGACTGCAGTAGCAAGCGTCAGCCTTGGGCTAAAAATCTTAAGAAAGTTGGCGTACATAACTCTCAAGCCGTTGAAGTTAAAATAACCAAATTCGCTCAAGATAAATCCTATAAGAATCCCTATCGACAGCGTGAAAAGCAATGATATCGGAACATAACTCCGTTCACTCCACATATAACGATAATGTTAATTATTAAAAAGTCGCTGAATCATAACTAAATATGCCAGAGACGTTAAATTTTACCCCCGAGATGGTATGAGAGGGTTTTATGGGACCCGGGTAAAAATTGGACGATGGACGTGGCACAGCCCTCCTTTAGATGAAATTACATATCTGTGATCCCACTCCACCGATTTCAAACAAATTTCGTACGTGACATTATTTTTACATTCCTATGTAACAGTGCGGAAATGGGCGAAATTGGACTGCTACCACCCCTACTTCTCATATAACACAATTTTAAATTCCAATTGAATCTCTTCTTTTCAGTCTACAAATCAAGAAGCAATCAATATAACGGAATAAAACTTTGTACATACAAAGCCCTTAAGTTATGCCACCTTATGACTAAAAATTATTCCAATCCAACAAACACTGTTTAATCCCCAAGGTAATATTTGGACCCCGATACCTATAGTTGACTTTGATCGAAAATAACGGTCAATGTGTGAGATATACATATAACTGAAATTGATACTCTTTCGGTTATAATGGTATGTCTGTGTATCAAAAATGGGGTTAAATCGGTTCAATACTTTCTTGAGCTCCCACGTACTTAATATAAAGATTTTCGAACCTCCGAGTGACTTTAAACCGGATATATCGGCCAACAAGTGAGTTATCTAAATGAAAATTAGCGAGCGTATTTTACTGATAACAGTGTATCTTTGTGCCTAATTTGAATGAAACTCAATCTAGCCCCCATATAACTAATATCAGGATTTTCGAGCATTCGGCTGACTTTACTACATTTAATTGGTGATAGGATGTGATATACCTTAATGAAGCTCAGGAAACAAGGAAAGTAGTATGTGACATGTTAATAGTATGTGGTAATGGCGAAAATAAATAAAATCGTGTTGATACTACTCCCAACTCCCATATATTACATATGTATGTAACATATGTGACCTGGTCTACGGAAAGGGGGCTTAGGTGTCAAAAAAAGGAGAACAATTAATGAGATAACGAGAAACTGACGATTATTTTTAACAGCTTTTCCCACAAAACCAGTTTTCGCACGTTAGCTCCCTTTTCGTAGACCAGGTCACATATAATGATTTTGATTTTTCTAACAAACCTTATGATATTCGACATCGGTCGGTCAATGAACTTCCATATACATACACTTGAATTTCCATTTCCCGAACTCTCGAATGAACTTCCATATACATACACTTGAATTTCCATTTCTCGAACTCTCGAATTGACAAAAGAAGTCAAATTTCATACGAATTTCGTTCCATATCACGAAGTCTGTCTAACCTTTTTATCAATTATGGTTAGAGGAGTTTAACTGTATATATAATTTCTTAGGTTCCGATGCTCTGGTTGACGGTTTGTACCCTAAGGTATTTCCCTGACTTTGATTCTTGCAAGTTCCAAAGGTATAAAAGGGTTCTGCGGCACCCGAACTCAGCTCTTTCTAACTTGTTTCTTTTAACGCCTTACAAAATATTATCTTCTTATTATCTTAATATCAAAAGACCCGTAGGAAAAATATTTTGGAAAATTGAGCAGAGCTAGATTATGGTTGTACTTTTATATTAAAAAATAAGGTTGAGAGAAACAAATCCAAAATAATAAAGAAGATAGATAAAATAAAGAAAAATAGAATTGTTAAGAATTTAAGAAAACATCGCTCCCAGTTTGGCCATCAGTTCAAAATCGTATTCGAGTATACCATTATAATCTTTTTCTTTCGAATAACATAAGGGCAGCAGTTATGGGATTGTAAATAACATAAGATGCTTAATTACTTCATTTTAACGCCAAAGCTGAGAGGATAGTAACTAAAGCGTATTTTAAAGTGTGGCTAAAAAGTGAACACAATTTAAGAAAAACAAATTAACTTCGACTTTTTAGCGATAATAGCCTTCACAAGCGCATTTCCTGAAGGGATCTTTAACTTGATTTTGATTGGTCAGTTTGTATGGCAGCAATATGCCATATTACTCCGAACTGAAAAATTTCTCCAAATAACATAACCTCTAATTAAAAATAACCCATGCCGAATTTCATAATGAGATCTCGTCAAATAAAAAAGTTTTCCATACAAGAGCTTTATTATATTTACCAGTTCATATAGCAGCTATATGCTATAGTAGTCCGATCTCAATAATTTTTACGTATATTACACCATTGCCTTAGGCAATAGACTATGTAAAATTCCTTGAAGATATCTCGTCAAATAAAAAAGTTTTTCATACAAGAACTTGATTTTGATTGGTCAGTTTGTATGGCTATAGCTATATGCTATAGTAGTCCGATATCGGCGGTTCCGACAAACTAGCAGTTTCTTTGGAAGAAAAGGACGTGTGCAAAATTTCAGAACAATATCTCAAAAACTGAGGAATTAGTACGGATATACAGATGGACAGACCGACGGGCATTCCTAAATCGACTCAGCTCATCACGTTGATCATTTATATGAATACAATTTTTATAGGACTTTAACGTCTTCTGCAAATGTTTTTAAATGCTTCCTCTAATGTCTATATTTTCACAAAAAATCATTGTTGACTTGCTATTACTGAACTTACTTCCTCAAACGCAGGCAAGCATATTTGATTTAGTTATAAAAATTTAATCGTTCTCTAATTTTGGCCGATTTCGCCCATTTCATGGACGCTACAAAGGCAGCGCGCGAAAGCGGATGTGATACATAAATTTCGGCGGCTGTTAGCGCGCACAGACACACATGCACAGACGCACAAACACACAATGAGACATACAAGCACATTGATATATGCATATATGTACATATATACAGGCACACATTCTAACACATACATATATATAATGTGAACATACGCATTTCGCAATATGTTGCTTCATTGCTTCCTGCTTGACGCTGCTGTCCCCCTCTTCCGCCGCAACTCAATGCCAATATTTCTAATTTCAATTTCTTCTTCTTCCTCCTTCTCTTCTGCTCGCAGTGGAGGCTGCAGCAGCAGGCGTATGTTTATTTATTTTGCAAATGTTTTGTTTTTGTTGTTGTTAAAGCATACATATGTATATGTGTGTGCCTGTTAGCTGATTTTCCAAGTGTTTTTATTTTCATGCTGCTTCTTCCTCTAGTACTGTTGCTATTTTTGACTTTCATGTGCGGCTACCTGCCTCTAAACGCTGTGGCATGACGCGCCGCTACAAGTACGCCGCTGTCCATAAAAATAGGTACAAGTTGGCACAAAAACAGTTAGTGTGCAGCTAATTACAGATTTATATATGTATGTATATTTGTATGTGGATATGTATAAATTTCTTAAAAATATATATGTATGTACCTATGTATGCGTTCGTATGTATGTATATGTGTGTGTTCCCGCACACATATTCAATCAACGCAGCGACATTAGACCGCGCGCCGCGCATCGCCAGCCTAAACAGACGACCAACAGCGCGCCATTTATTATTGTTGTTGTTGTTCTATTTGGTTTTCTTGCTGCTGTTCTTGTTGTTTTTGTAGCTGTTGTCGCTGTCAGGCTTTCGCATTGCTATTTTCGTTGTAGCTCGTGTGTTTGTTTTGCTTGTGGCACTGCTGTTGTCGCTGCTGCTGTGCCTTTTGCTGCGGTCTAAACTTGAAAAAATTCTTGGAATCGTTAAAATTTTGAATTAATTCTTTTGCTTTGAAATTTTTTTTTTCATTTTTCGGTTTTCTAAATTTTCGTTGGATTTATTTGTGCCTGCGTTTGCTTGTTTGCCTCTTTGCTTGCTCATTTTGTGTTCATTTGTGGATGACTAATCAGAAGCGCCGAAAGAAATTTGTATGTGAATGTAGAAGCGTAATCAATAAGACACTCAATTTCGAATTTTTTGATGATACGTTATTTTGCATTTCAGGTGACGATATGTATTTGTGTATGTATGTATATCTGTATATCTGTCTGTCTGTATTTGGGTACCGGGAGCGCTCATGTACTGCGAATGACAAAAAATTAGACGCATGATTTATTACTGTACCATTTTTTATGTATTTCACAATTTTAATATTCATACCTTCGTAAGGCTTAAACGGTTACTACCTCCAGACACCCGATCATTGCTTTACGATAGTTTAATACTTTATTTATGCGACGCAGAAATGAAACTAATAATTAGATAATGCCTCACATTTATAGCACAGCTCACGACCATAACTAAGTGGGCTGAGTACATAAATTATATACATTTGTATATCTTAGCGAGAAAAATTCTAAAATTTAGACAAAATTTTATTAGAACAATAATCTTCAATTCTTCGACGAAATGTCAAAACAAAAAGTGTTTTTCCTTAACGAAAAGTCAACTCATTAAAATCCACTAGTTGTTTAGCGTATAATATAAATTTATATAACCCTCTAACCATAACCCATAACTTCAAGACGCGTGACGCAAATGTAAATCGAATATGCACTACATGACCTACTAAACCACTGTAGTTTGAAGGTATGAATATGAAATTTATATGAAAAGTAGCATTTTCCAAAAATTAATCGATAAAATGTACTTCGGTTAAGCACTATGTCAAAAGCACACTTCTTACTAAAGAAAAAATATATGTATGTCAGCAAAAGCGGATTAGGCTTTATGACTCAAGCATTATGATAAAAATTCGGAATAGAGCTGTTAGTTGTATTACTATTCTGATATCCTGTGTGATTTGTGGAAACTGAGGTCTTAATCGTTGGAAATTATTACAATGTTGAAAACAGTTTTTGTGGTGCTGTAATCTAATCTATAATCTATAAATATCAATATGTTTAGCAATCTCAACTGATCTACAAATATTTCATAATATAATAGCTAAAATTTCCTGGGAGTTTAGTTTAAAGACTTCCATCGTGTATATGTTCTGGTCTTGCAAGAAAGCTTCACTCTTTTATTGCTATATGTTATATAGAAACGATTGCTATATTTCGTGTTTTAAAGCTCTACTATTCTTTTTAAGTTAACCAATATTGTCAGTTAATAGTTGTATATAAAGAATCATCCATTTCGAGGTTCGCTACTTTTTTAAAGAAAAAAGCACAGAAACTTCAAATTTAGTGGATAATATTTTTTATCATTCGAAAGAACATTATTTGGCATTTACTTTTTGAAAGTTATCTCTGTCAAATGTTGGTCGCGGCAACGTTTCAGATGTTCCATCCGTTGAGTCCAATTTTCGATGACTCATTCGAGCATTTTGACTGATAACTGGCGAATGACATACGAAATGTTTTGCTTCAAGGACTGAACCTAAGCGGGATTGACTGCATTTAATTTAAACTTTACATAAACTCACAGGAAAAAGTCTAACGGTGTGATATCACACGATCTTGGTGGCCAATCGACCGGCCTAAAATGTTAAATTATCTGCACGCCGAAGTGTTCTCTCAATAAATCCATTGATTGATGCGATATGTGGGAAATGATGCAGTCTTGTTGAAACCAAATGTCGCCGAGATCCCGAGCTTCAATTTCAGGCATCAAATAATCGGTTATCGTGGCGCGATAATGATTGCCATTGACGTTTACGTTCTCATCGGAATCATTTTTTAAGAAATATGGACTAATGATTCCATCGGGCCACAAATCACACCAAACTGTTATGATGTATGGATGAAATGGCAGCTCTTGAATCTCTTTAGGTTGCTCTTCGTCTCAAATGCAGAAATTTTCATTGAGCCAGAAATGGGCCTCATTGCTGAAAGTAATTTGGCTCGGAAACTTCGGAACTTCTTGGTACTCAAGAGCCCATACAGCGTGGCGATGTCGCTTGGGAAGGTCGCGCGGCTTCAGTTCTTGTATATGCCGTATTTTTTATGCTTTCGATTTAAGATCTCGACGTAAAATACGTAAGTCCGAGTTGCTGCGAATGGCGCCAAATCGAATCTTCACTACGTGCTGGACGTGGTTTATTTGGTCGAATATTATTACTGTAATCCATGAACTTATCGCTACCACCGTAAAAGTATCTAAGCGATTGACAACATGAAATTCATATAACTTGCTTTAGTCTTATCCGAGTTCCTCTTCGAAAAATCTCTGCATTGCTAAGGGACTGCATAACAACATTTTCTACCTTATAAGTCAAGTCGTATAAAGATTTTAGGTGTGAGTTTATTGTGGAGATATTTCTGAACTACCCTATTTATTATCGAAACTTTTGCCATAAAGGAAGATATCAAATTCGACCTGGACTGACAAACGCAAAATAATTTCCAACCATTTTAATACGAGTACAATAATAATAATAATAATATCGCCTTCAGAATATCTTCCTCTTAAGGCAATATAAGCAAACCAACACATTAACCAATTACCATACCATTGTTATGAACCTTAGCCGTGAAGGCCTTCAATAAATTTTGCGGTTTTCGGTTAATTTTGGTGCGTCATTCCTTCATTTGTCAGTTTCAAACTCATACTGATCATTCAACGTCTCATTGAGACGTCACAATGCGATTCAAGTATGGTCAGATGGTATGCTTTAGAGTTTCCAATTGTTTCATAGTTGTCACAATTGTCCTATAGTCCCTATAGTGATAGGTCTCAAATATGCTTTAAAATAACAATATCAGTTGAAGATCGGAGTTATGCACAAAAAAGTCTTCATGTGATGGATTTCTTGAAATTTTCATATCTGGTATCTAGCGGTTTGTACAAGGTTCCCTACTGCTACCATCTGAGTTTTTTAATTAGATCGTTGCTGTGTTTTTATTACTACTTTGAAGATTTCTGGATGGTCAGGCATTTGAATTATAATACATTGTACTGTTCCTGAAAAGGTTTTTTCTTTAGAGTAATATTGATGAAAAATAGTTTTTCTTTCGTCACTTTGAGAGATCGCCCTTCAAAGCTAAGCTGACCTAACCTAAATGCTAAAGAAAGATTCTTTTTTTGTAGTACATTGGTCGATGGCCGTGCTCCTGTGGCCATATGCTCCCTGAAGCAGTAACTCGAAATATACATATATAAGTATATACTATATTGTTCGAAGCCAAATCTAATATTGTTGAATATTTCCAACAAATCCTTCAACAATATAGCCTTGAAACTGATCTAGCAAGCCATAAACAAGCATCGGCACATACTATGAGCAGCTCTCTGACCCATATTTTATCGCATTTATTTCTAAAAAAAGTAAAAATTCTAAGGAAAAATAAAAAAAAATTAATAAATAAATTAGAGAACAGACAAGACGATACAGCTACAACGGGCACTGGCTGATTAGATGGGTTGAGAGATGATGGGAAGATAGACAGGCGGACAGCCAAGCTACTCGACGCGTGGAAAGACATTGGTTTTTTCTGACTTTATTTATGAGCAAACAATATATGCTTGCGTATGTTTATTTGAAAAGTACACAAATGCTAGAATAGGTGTGTACCTGGTTTGTAGAATATAATGCATGTGTGTATGAGTGCGTTTGGGTAAGCAGGGCGTGCAGAGCTTGACTGAAGCAGTGTAGAAAAGCTAAATTTGGTATTGTGATTGAGATGGTGTGTGTAAATGTATATATGAAATGTGGGTATGGGTATGTGGATGTAAATACTTATGTATGTACGTGTTTATCTGTATATGTATGTATGTATGTAAATATGAGAGTCTGCAATATTTAACTTCTGCGCATCTTCGTCGACGCTGGAAGAACAAAAGCGCAAAAATTCATGGAATTCCTTAATTTGATATGAAATTGAAATGAAAATGATGCAAACAGACAACACGAGAGTGAAATATTAAATGCAGCAAAAAGAAAAAAAAAATAACAGTAAAAATATAGAATGTAGAATTAAAAGGAAATTAATATGAAATGCAACGCTGAGTAAACCGAAAGGTACATATAAAGGAGTATTAAAGAAAAGTGAAAAATTAAAAAAGCGCCAACAACAAGTTTCGCAAGGAGAGAAGCGACAGCGAAAAAAAATACAAAAAAATTAACAAAAATAGGAAAAATAAGAAAACATCAAAAAGTTGTAAAAAACGTTAAAAAAAAGCACATTGAAACGAGCAAACGAGCGCGTGAAACGTTGAAATATTTCATTATGAAGCCGAAGTGGCGAGCGGAAAATCACTCAAAAGGATAATAAACAAACCGACAGCGAAAAAAAATAAATAAAAATAACAACAACAAAAATTAAATATGCTTGCCAACAATGAAGCAGCAACATAATAAAAATATGAATAAGTAATAAAAAAACAACAACAAATAAAATAAAAAGAAAGCAGCATTTTTAAAAGAAAAATTCCAGGAACTAAAAACACATTGAAGCGCACACATACAAATAAAAGCGCGCAAAACACACATACACATTTTTATTAACAAGAATCAAGCCAGCAACAAGGCGCAAAAGCCTGGCGCCTGCAGCATAACACGAAAGGCTGTAACTGGACGCGCACACACACACACACACACACACATATATATATATATAGTAACAAACTGGCATCCACCCAGCGCGCCACCGGCCAAGCCATTCAACAGCCAGCCAGCCAGCAGGCCGTTCGCGGGTGTTCAAGTGCAGACGCGTGCAGTTTATTTTGCCAGCCGCGCGTTGTTGCCGCGTTGCCGCGCCATTGCTACTCAAGCGCTGCCGGTTAATAGCTACTAGCCGCGCCGGTTTGTTGCGCCCATCAACCAACGGCTGACCAATGTTGGCGCTGGCGGCGCGCGGTTGCTGCTCAATTGAAATGAAATGTTTGCATGCGCTTGACTTCATATTTCAATGTGAGCGAGCGCGCGCACCGCCTGCGCTGTATGATGAGTCCATCAGCCATTAACAAGTGGGCGCGCAAATGACTGCGGTTTGGCGAGTGGGTAGGTGGGCGCATGGTCGCCAGCGTCCTGCAGCAGCGCGCCGCCGTGCATATTAATGAAATATGTGTGGTATATAAAAAATATATATGAAAGGAAATGTATAATGAAAATTAAATAATATGAGTGAAACCGAGCTGGTGTTGTTGCCGTAGCGCTTTAGTGTATTTAATACTCGTATAAATACTAAAAGTAAGCGCGTGAAATAAGTTGGCGCTAGGCTTCGGGCATACATATATACTTTTTTTTTCTTATGAGTATAATAGTAATAGTTTAGGGCGGCTACGTGTTTGAGTTTAATATTTGCAAGGGTGTGAGGAGTCAAGAATCTTTATTTTCATAGTGTCTAATTTATTGCGGATAGTGTAGTTGAATAATGCGCCCAGTAATATTTGAATTTTTAGTTTGATTGTTCATAAAAGCTGCACTCGATCTTACATTGGATGACATTTATAGTACCGTGAGAGAATTTTTATACTTGCTTAGCTCATGAATTATGATAATGAGTAAAAAAAAGATGAAAAAAGAGCATTCACAGGAGTAAAAGCATCTAACTGATCACAATGAAGAAATCTGTACTTCAATTAAGCTCAAAAATGACTTCAGCAATTGAGACAGCATTGCTTGATAAAAGTCTCTTGGTCTTAGTTTATTCCTGAGAGAATGTTTCGTTCTTTAAAATAATCTGAAATGAATCAGCAGCAAGTCTTATGATAGAAAAGGGTTCTTTGAATCTTAAACCTGCCACACAAGTGAACCACAGTTTCTCCAAATGAGAAGCAATCAGACCTAGAACACCAATTCGTTGTATTATGAATTATGAATCTACAGTAATTATGACTGCTGAATAAGTGTTTGACGCCAATAGAATTCAAAGATCATTAAGATCACTCACTCTTCATAAAACACCATTTACAATGGTTCAGAAACATGGAGAGGGCAACAGAATCGAAATAAATAAATAATATCAAACAGTACCGAATTATCAGACTGTCTGTGGCCGGATCCTTGTCCAATCTTGAATCATTTTATTCAAATCCCAAGCGATCTCTTAAGTATGGCAACCATATTGAAAGCCTTTTAAAACGATTGCATACAGAATTTACTAATAAAAATAAGATTTAAAATAAATTTCCTCAATGGTGAAAGGTTTTAGAAAAAATCTCAAAATACTCAGGCTAGTGGACAAGCTTAGATATTTTTGGAGGTTAGAAAATAATGACCAGTAACGCGGGTACCAGCGATGAAAGAAAATTGTACTTCAAAAAAAAAATCAGTAAGAATTAAAAAAAAAATATTTTGCGCTTTTTTATAAATTTTTTGGACTAAAAAATGTTGAAGGATGCCATCTGTTTGGATTTTTTTATAAAGATCTTAATCCTACAGTTAAATGCAATTATGTAGAAATCGAACTAAAATATTTTAAAACATACAGTGAAAATATTTTTCGATGGTTGCCACCCATTTAATTTTTTCCAATTTACTTTTTTTTTGCGTATTCAATATACTAATAAAAACAATTGGAAAACTTTGAAAACTTGAAAATAGAAAAATATTTCTAAAAAGTTGCCACCCATTTAATTTTCCATAAAAAATACATGGGATAGACTAACAATTATGTTACAATATGGGTAAATGCATTTAAAGCTTGTTTCGCTTTTTTATAAAATTTTTCTCAGCAACAAAATTGTAAGATGCCACCTGTTTGAAATTTTTTTTATAAACTTATTTTTCCCAAATTTAAAACTAGGGACCAAAAATCTCGAAAAAGCTTAAATTGAAAATTTTTGGAGGGTTGCCACCCATTTCAATTTTTCGGTGAATGAAAGATGGACTAAAAATTAAAATATAGGTAAAAATTGGTAAAGAAAGCTGAAAAACTTTGAAAACGTTTTCAATAAAAATGTTTTTAGAGTGTTGCCACCCATTTATGTGGTAATCAATAATATTTTAATATAGACAAATAATTACAATATGAGTGTGAAACTAGTAAAAAATCTGAAAAAAATTTTTGAAAACGCCTGCTGTGAAAGTATTTCTGCAAGGTTGCCACCCATTTAAGTTTCTTATAAAGAATGATATTCTTTAATAGAAAAATTATTATAATATGGTCCGCAAATTCATATAAAAAATCCGAAAAAGCTTTAAAAACGCCTACGTTGAAAATATTTGCGCTGGGTTGCCACCTGCTTTTTTTTGTCAATGAAGAATGGACTAATAATTTCAATGTATATATAAAACTGATAGGAAAAAACTGAATGGCTTTGAAAACGTTTATAGTCAAAATATTTTTTGGAAGGTTGCCACCCATTTAATATTAAATTTTTAATAAAGTCATAGATAGACTAACAATTACAATATGGACATAAAACTAATAATAATAAATAATTCGGTTCAGAATATTTCTGAGAAAGGTTGCCAGATGTAATATTTTTAATTTTTAATAAAAAAATTTACGAAATAAATGAAATGATTAATATATAAATATGTAAGTAAAAATATTTTTGGTAGGATCAGCAGATTTTGTACTACCGTTAGGGCGTCTAAAAATGATCATTAAAGACTTATGAGTACTTAATATACATTTTTGTTTCATAAAATATTTTATAATTTTTGTTTTAATGAGAAATATTTTTATAGTTTTCTCTTTTAATTTATTAACATCAAAAAAAAACTTCATTTTCCATTTCTTGCGTTTTTTTTACCACAGCGAAATACCTTAGGAATTATTCCACGCCACTTGTACGCAATAACTCTGCTTCTTCATTAAATCAAATTTCGTTGCACATATTTTTTTCTTTGGATTTTTTTTTTTGTTCTGCTCTTTTACAACACTTTTCATTAATAAAAATAATATGTAATTTTTGTGCATTCGCGTATGAAATATTTTTGGTTTTCGCTCCGCAGAAGCCGCAACAGCAAAGCGCGCTCCACATAGCACATACACACATACAAACATACATATGTACTGGAGAATCAGTCAGCCCGTCCACCCGCCAATTTGTCAGTCACTGAGTACGTCAGTCAGTCAGTTAGAGGCTCTAGCGTACTTGCCGCCGCGCCGGTATGTTCTGTTTCTTGCTCGTCAGTCCGTCCCAAGTAGACACTCGTGTGTATCTTGTTCCACGCTTTGCAGCACGTCAGACATGCTGGAAACGTAATATTGTGGGAATTTTATTGCGAATGAAGTGCAGCGCCGTGGAATTCCATTTGTGCCGCATATTTTTGTGTTGCCAATATATGAATATACACCCCTACACGCAAACATATACATACATACACACACATATGAATGCAAAAATATATTTAATTTAAATACAAATATATGGACTTTTATATGCGCGCAAATAACTGTATTAATATATATGTATTTATGTAGAGTATATAACTATTAATACATATGTATATATGTATGAGTACTTCAGTGCTTCTCCAATTTACTTTTCTACTCATATCAATACATATGTACACTAGGCGTCAAATGAAAGTATAAATTTCACAGTAGTTATTTCAATTAGATTTATTTAAAAAAATAAGTAGTAATTCATACAATATTGTTCTATTTCTTAACGTATATGGATAACAAAAAATGTAAAGTAAATCTTATTCCATTAATCGAAAGAAAAATATTTTATTTTTCATTTGAAAATCTGTCCCGACTTGCAACTCATTTTTTCGTTATCTTGTTGAAAAATAAACGACCCCAAATGCATTTTTTCCGCGCTTATTGTCAAATTTTCGCTTAGAATGTCAACGTATGCAGCTGCCGTCATTCTTCCATCGACTTTTACCAAGTTGCCCACACCAAATTTAGAGAAGCATCCCCACACCATAAGAGACCCACCTCCATGCTTCACTGTTGTTTGTATGCACTGTGGTTTTAAGCGATCAGAACTTTTGCACCAAACTCGTTTACGTTTTTTTTGAGTTCTTGAGCTCGAATTTGGACTCGTCGGACCAATTTATTTTGTCTCAAAATGTGATTGGCATGTTTACATACCGTTTTGCAAACTCCAGCCTTTTTTTCCTATTCACAATGGAAATCATAGGTCGTTTTTTTGCGACATAATTTTTCAAACCAAATGATCGTAATTTTCTCTGCATTGTAATGACGGAAAGATTTGAATTTAAACTTTCAATCAACTCCCTGCATGAAATTTCAGGGTTAATTACAACTTTTCTTCTTATGAGACGCTCAACGTGTTTCGATATTTTGACCTTTGGACCGCCTCCACACTGAGTCTTACATGTCTTCCTTTTTCTGAAGTTTTCGAAAATCTTTCTTGCTCCTCCGATGGAAATAGACTATTTTTCAGAAATTTTTGCGTATGTTTTGCCTTTCTTCCTATCTTCTACAATTAGATTTCGAGTCTCTTCAGTTTTTCGCATTTTGCACTAAAAACAGAACAAAAATCAAATGAAAAACCATTAAATTTTAAAAAAGTTTTCCTAATCAGTGGAAGTTTAGTTAAACTTTTAATCAACTTTAAATTTACCTTGTAAAAATTAACACAAATTTAAATTATACTTTCATATGACGCACGCGCATCAAACGACTAGCACAGACTAATTACTTTTATTGATAAAAATACTTTTTACGTATACATAACAAGCACACATTATGGTCGAACGGTTTATTTACATAACGGTGCCTCTTCATGGCACACTATTCGCATCAATTGCGGAATTTGCAAATGTAAGAAGTGAACGAATGCAGTGAAGTTGATAAGTATTAAATTTATACTTTCATTTGATGCCTAGTGTACATATATGTGCTCGTAACTGCAAATGTGTACGTGTGGTTTCTACTTCGATTTCGCAACAATTCTAGAATTCATTTTGACTTCCACCTTTGGTTACATAAGTAATGAAATAACTTTGCAATCATAACTCATAAGGCAACCGCACAAGAATTTGCACATGAACATGCTCTGGGGAGATTTATAATTGCATTTATTGCTGCCTACAAAAGCACAACTTACAACATTAAATACGTATCTACATATATGTATGTAATATATAATGTATATTCATATAATATATAGTATAATAGATCTTAAAAAAGAGTCTTGACTTAGCTGCTTCTGCTACATAAATTGTTCTCCTTTTGGTCCGACCCATGAAGGTTGGCTCAAATTTCCAACCCTCTCTGAAAAACTTATCATATTTGATGACTTATTTTTATACCCTAAACAGGGAATATATTATCATCATTGCGATTTTGGCTTTAAACTCAGTCACAGTCATACTCTTTCTCGGGACGAGTCGAGCAAGAACGCGTTTCATACCCAAAATATCCTCCAAAATCATTCGACCGGCTCGCTACAATATCGAGAAGTTAACTTATAGTATATTATATCTATTTTATATACTGTCTTCGCAGTAGATGTGAGTGGCTTAAGGGTAGTAGTAGCTCTACTGCTCTGAAGCGCTGCTTCCTTCAGAGTGGTGGCTATCCTCTACGATGGCAAGGCAGCGATATGTGTTAGCCTAGAGCTGTTGTTGTTGTTGTAGGGGCAGAACTCTGCCGAGTTGACAGTCCTTGGCCGGATAAAAGTCCGGGTTCGTTCCAATTACGTAAAACCGATTTTCGTGGGATCTGATTAGCCCTGAGAGCGGGTTAGAGCTCCGTTGGCTTCTTGTGGTTCACTACTGGACTGTTAGGCCTCAGATCAGCTTTGTAAGCGTTGGTCTACTACGAATAGCTGTGCCGTCGTAAGATCCTTTTGGCCCAAGATTAATCATAAGGAAACTCTTCGCCCTCAATAAATTGCACTTTTTAATGGTAGTCTGAGTTTTAACCAGACACTGCCCGATTGGGATTAATGCGGTAAGATTGAAAATCTTTCCGGATGCCAACAGCACCAGTTGTTTTGGAGAAGATGAGTTGGAATCATCTCAACACTTCCTTCTTCAATGTTCCGCTTTTGCCAGATCAAGGAATAAACACCTCGTATCTTATACGTTTACAAAATCAAGCTAAATAGCGGAAATAAAACACCTAAGCAGATTTGTGATAGGTTGAGGGCTGATATCCAACTACAGAAGAATTCCGTCTGACTTCAGAAAGAACTGTACATAACAGTCGACGTGTAATCCGCCGCCAAGCTGAGTGATCAGCCATTTTACCTAACCTAATTTAATCGGTATATCATTCCAAATCTGATAAAAGCTTCTTTTTAAATTTTGCCGATTCATAATTTAAGTTTTTCTTTCCTTTTGAATTTGATATCTCCCTCGAATGTCTCCGGTTTCTTTAAGTTATTGCTTCTCTTGGCCTGAATTGACTAAGTGTACATTTTATTTGAGTTTCAGCAAGAAAAAAGACAAAAAACTGTTATGAACAAATTGAGCGATGGCATCTTTTTTGATTGGACCGACAATTCAGTCCTTTTGAAATTTTAAGTGATACTTTTGGTTAACTTTTGACTCAGACGACCGAGTAGTAAACGCCAGTTGTCGATAAGAAGTAGCACTTTAATATCCGAACTAATACGACATTTGAGGGATTTAGGACAGCAGCTAAATTCACAAAGTTTTTTAGCTATCTACCACATACCCCGATTTATTTTTCTGAAAATTCAAACCTTTCGTAACCCATTTCAGACACGCTTGAATCATAAGATATGTATTTTCTAGTTAGAATACTAGTCTAATCGACTATATTAAATAACAATAAATTATCTCTGATAAACTATGCCTTATTTTTATGTATTTTAATGTGTGCTGTCTAGACCAGTTCACTGGAAAAGTTATTATTTTGCCTACTGCTTGGTTTTATTTACCAAACTCTTCAGACAAATAGTAAATATTTCAAGCGACTTATGAGTTATGTATTATAAACGAGTCGTCTAGTGTCTATTATATAATTTTTAGACTTTCGAACTTTTTTCTACCTTTGCGCCTAGAGGTAGGCAACGACTGACGACTCTTTTTTTTTGCGCTCAGATGTAGGCAATGTTTTTAAAGATGTGCTGAAATTCGTGGAATGGTCCTTACGCAAAAGCTTCAGCTACTATACATGCTGATTCGATTGTTAATAGTTGAAATATAATATTTTTTCACTATAATAATATATGTATACTTTTCTAGCTTAAAAATTTTTGCTATAAAAATTGACGTGTAAAGCCAGGAAGCCACCATATTATTGCATATTAAAATGTGAAAACGTTATTGTGGCGCCTGCAAGCTGGATCGAAAAAATAAATTGGAAATTCTTTAAAACGTAAATAAACTCAATTAAGTAAAAAAGTCATCAAATTCTGTTTATTGTAAAAAGGCTTTGTTATGTATTCAACAAACACCGAAATATTAATGGCAGCATTGATTTGGGAAAAATATTAAACAAATCTTTTATGTGAAAATATAAAAGAAGAAATTTATTTAATAGCCAACTCTGCTGCGTGGCGCTATCAAGCGGATTATTCGTCGTGGTTTTGGCTGAAATGAGTAAAGGAAATGAGTTTCATGGCTGAAATTAACGAAATTATGGTTTAAGCTTGGCTTAGGCTCGGCTTAATGCGGCATATCAGCATACACTGCGAAGACGCCAAGAGTTGTTAACTTTAATTTTGATGTGCTTATTAGTTTACGTTTGATACAACAATAATACTAAAAAAGTATCGTTATTTGTTTGTTAACTGTATAAATAGTTGGAGGCATTTAAGCGCATCAAATTAGTTTATACAAATTTTCTTCTTTTATTTGGAAATTGCATAGACTTGAGGTGTTTATTTGATTTTTAGGGCTAGCCATAAACTCTAAGCTGATAGCCGCGTCCAATATCTTTTTAGCTGTGTTATCTCCGCTGTAGACACAAGACATAATCTAACTGGTTCAAAAATGCATATGAGAAAGCTCAAGTGTCTTACAGAGAAATATATACATATAGTATGTATCTATTTAAGTACACATTATAAAAAATAGTTCCAAAGAAGCTTAGTTAACACTTATTAATATAAAATTAGAAAAAAACATATAAGAAAGGCTTAGTTGCGTCTTAGCCGAACATTATGTACTACTGTGAGCAGAAAAAATAGTAAGACTTTGCGCATAATTTTAAAATTCTTAATATATTCTTCAAATATATGAGTTCCAACTCAAAGTAATCCCACTTGACCTCAATGTACAAACGTTCTTTTCAATCTTAGAAACAGTCGATTAAGTCAATTTCCGGAATAGCCTCCATTGCACGTAGCGATTCACGTTTAATGTCTTAAGTTGACACAAAACGGCTTCTCCGAAGCGATCGTTTGAGTTTTCTGAATAAACCGAAGTCACGCGGAACTAAATCAGGCGAATACGGTGGTTCCGGCACAATATTAGTTGAAAATTTGACGAAAAACTCACGAAGAATCAATGCGATAAGCGACAATGCATTATCGAGGTGCAGAAACCAAGAGTTGTTAGCCCATGATTCCGTCATTTTTTAGAAATAGCTTCGCACAAATGACGCATAACACTCAAATAGTATTCCTTATTGACCATTTGAATAATTTCACTTATCGTAAAAAGCGTCAAATGTACTTTTTCTACTTCAGAAAGACAAGCGTATACTAAACACTAATGATTATTTTAATGTGAAATTTGGTACAGATATCACTGTAAGTAAACCTAAAAAAAAATTTCGACGAATGGATTTTCGCGCTAAATTTAAATTAAAAAGTCTTACTACTTTTAACCCGCAGTTTTTGAGAAATAAAATTTAGTGAAAATCTTCGATATATTCGAAAATAAGACTATTCGAGTATACATAAATAATTTTTGGAACATGGGCTCCACTGAAATAAGAATTACATAGGTTTTCATCTATTTGATGTCGGAAATTTATTCATTTTCTTAATAGTACATCCGCCGAAGTGACCAATATTTCCTAGGCAAAATCAGCTATAGTTTTTAAGTTACACATATTCATATTTAGTTTAGGTGAGGTTCTTCATTTCCTTAATATATCTAGCGATGTGACCGATATTTTCGATGTAAAGTCAGGTATAGATTCCATGTCTCTCATATTCATATTTAGGTTAGATTAGTTTATATTACACTTGTCGGCTGTCACGCCATACATATACCTACTACTACTGCCTACTAGTCCTTAGTAATGCCTGACGGAGGTTCAGTTTAATTTTAGCTGAAGTATTCGTATATGCAGGACGTCAACGCTTATTGCGAACTTTAATAGCGGCTGCATATCTAATTTTGATACTTAAATCTAGTTAAATTGGTGCATAGCACCTAAATATCTAAGACTAGTTGTAGATATTGCTGGATCGAAGCAAAGGAGATATTCCATCGTTTCTCCCACGTCCACTTCCCTGCACTTTCTGCAATCCTTTCGAGGCCGTGTGGGTAAAAAGCAAACGTGTTTTTCTTCGGTGTTCTTGCGCATGATCTTGTCGATCCCGCAGCTGCCTGAGGTATTTTAAATCAATCTGTCAGCCGACTGTCAGGCCTTTCGGAAATATCTTGTATACCGATTAGTTGACTTCCATATTTTCTGTACTAATGCAATAGTCAAGCGGATTGTACTTTGGCAACCTCATCAGTTATTTCGTTTCCAGGAATTCTTCTGTGCCCTGGAACCCAGTCTATATGCAGCCGCTTGTCAGTAGCCACTACAACTACGTCCTTTCTGTTTCTAAGGATATTCTCATAACACTATATGATGTGTGATTATTGCCTACTTTAATTTTCTTTATGTTGTTTCCTTCGTTTTTAGCTACCTTTCAGCTGCTTTCCTAACTGCAACGACTTCCGTCTGGAAGAAGCACTATACATATAATTACGTTAGCTGAACAAAATTGGTATACTCTTTGTCAACAGGCTGTGAGAGTATGGAGAGATTCAAGCTCATGTCATTTCAAGAAACTAAACACAGCATTAGTAAATATTTGCTCACTGTTTTGACTTATAAACACCTCATAACGTATATATAAACCTCTGTTTGTAGACTATGTTTAAAAAATTAAGAAAAAGATCCACTGATAAAACAATAAAAGTAAGCTCTATTTATCTTCATATGCGTATCTTCTGTGTTCTCATATATATAAATATATAAGCATTCATGCACATACCGACGCATATACCTGACTTTGTATATACCCATTTTAGAATGCGTTGTTATTTGCTTAGCTGTCAACTGCCGAGCCGGCTAGCCAGCCAGCGAGTACATTTGCCTCGCTCTTTGTATTTGATAAAAGATAAAATATGTAAATATTTTCCAATTACAAAAATACATACTCCTACATATGTACAGGTAGATGTGTGTCAACATTTGTTTACATACCTATTATATTGTTATTAATTTTTATCTTTTTTGTGATGACTTTTCATCTTGACTTCAAATTCGCTTTTGTTTGGATGAGTTACCGGTTAGGTATGTGGAACTTATTTCAAATTGTTTTACATTTTTAGCTGGAAAATTAAGCTACCTGATAGAGAAAAAGAGTAAACTATAAATAGTGTTGAGGAATGCTTGATAGAAATTTTCTCGAGAAAAAATATAATATTTTTTGATTATGCCACCAGGTGTAAACGAACTTTTCGATATCAAAAAGAGACTAGAGTACTCTCATGAGGGTCTGCCTGCGAACGTATGATTGATATTTTTGAATATTATTCTCAATTAATAATCTTATTTGTAAGAAACTAACCGATTTTGAAAAAGCCGGTAAGAGAACTTTAACTTTTACTGAATTGAAAAGAAAGAGATATACTTCCATCTGTTAGTACGAACTCATATCGTTACAAATATAATAGCGACGAAGCAGCTTAATATTTTGACTTCGAAAAAGTTATCTCTGCGAAAAAAACCAAAGGAAGAACGACTGACGCGCTGTCGTAAATTCTATAACCGCGTAAGCTGTGTCTACCTCAATAAAGACGAAGAAGAAGAGAGAGAATAACAAGCGATTTCTTCCCCAACAAGGAAGATTACGCCGAGGATATTGTTATCGTTAATATAGACTCAGAAATTTAGTTTTTCACCATAGAACGGAAATCCGAAAGAGACATATAATTCATTAGTGACAAGCTCCACATTGTAAGAAAATGCAAAGTGACTATAACGCAGTTTTTTGGACAAAATTTTGGGACAGATCGGGCATTCATTTCGCTTCTTCTTAAGACAGCATTCAATAACTTAAATGACGTCAACGATTTTATTGAGGATTTACCATGAGAAGCATCTTCTCAGAACTTATTATAAACGATTACACCTTTGGCTTAGAGTTTACCATTTTAGTCATCCGCTTCATGGGATTATTCCGGAACTTTAATTTTGTACCAACCTGACTCGATTCAAGTGTTTTTAAAGCCTGATTTGTATAATGGGTTGTCAAAAAAGTCTTGCGGTATTTTTATTCAATTTTTTTTTTTTTTTTACTGAAATTGAAATGAATTTTTGATGACTCATGCCCAGCTCTTGACCGATGCTACGGCTGCTGCTATGCCGGTCTCTTTCGACCAATTCAGCGATTTTATCGCAATTTTCGACGACAGGCCTTCCGGAGCGTGGCGCATCTTCGACCACCTCTATGGAAATGGAAACTGTATCGTGTCCATAAACTGCACAAATTTTATTGGCGACTTGAGATGCATTTTTGCCTTCATCGTAGTAGTACTGTAAAACATGCCGTATTTTCTCTTTATTTTGCTCCATGTTTGCGACGCTATAACTCTCAAACGACTTAAAAGAAATGACAATCAATCAAACTCGTGTTAGCGCGTGAAATGAGCTTTCCAAAAAGATATAGCATGACCGACGAATAAAACTAGAACTACGCGCTTTCAGCGCCAACTAGCGAAAATACCGCAAGACTTTTTTGACAATCTATTATATTTGATCCATTTTCTGGTTTTCCGCGAACTCTCAAAAGTTCGCCTATTTAACTTCTATCTGCAACATATCTTCTAAATAAACCGATAAATAAATTGTCCAACTCACGAAGTCATCTTTTTGAGTGTAGTAATATGTCTAATTTGTCCAAAATCATGTATAGTTCGTTAGTTTAGGCTAGGTTAGATTAGATTAGGTTAAGAGGTCGATCCTAAGAGGGATCTTACTTTGAGAACTTAGAACGTCGGTCCGTTTTATTATCTAAAACTGCTATATATTAGGTCATAAGACCCTCACATATCGACAAAGCGCCTTGAGCCGATCACAAATTCGTTGAGATAGTGAATGGCAATTCCGGCTATCTCTGCTGGTTCGCCGAAGGTAATTATGCCGAGATGTTTTAACCTCAGTCATGCAAAGGCTAAACGATGGTGAGGAAAGTGTCTGGATGTTTCTACCTCACCTGTTTTTTAAAATTTCGACAATTGAGTTCAACACGATTTTTGGCTTTACCGAATGAATGCTTATTGTACAAGTCCAGTAAGGAACCCTACGATTTCGGCAAGTTGAGCTTTTCTAATTGCAAGTTGTTCAGTAGATCATCTGCGTTTTACTCTTGGAGAAAAGGATCTTGCAGTCGCACTTGAGCTGGTTGTCGTCCAGTGTCTGCAAAACGACGCATGAGGTCCATTGGTCCAGTGCTTGAACGTTAGATGCGAATGGACTGCAAAGTCGGTCTCATACCAATATTAACAATTCAATGATGCTCTCTCTGGCTAGCTTGTCAGTTTGCAATTCTTAGTTATTCTGCTAAGATCAGGCGCCCAAAAGAGTCTAAAAATTAAATAGCTTAATGTTACACAGAACAGAACTTCGTGACTAACTTTAAGCACACAGTTAACGAGGTCAACGCTAGTATTATCGTTCTGTAATTGGAGTGAATGTTCAGTTTCCTGAAAGAAAGGCTGCACTGCGTAGCAATACTTCTACTTCCACCCAAATAGAAGTGATTTCTGCCTGAAAAACAATACAGTCGTCCGGGAATTTAAAGCAAAAATTGTTCTTTGTTCTTTGCAAAAAACTCTCTCTTCAACCTTCCCTCCTGATATCGTCCCAATCGTGAAAAAGCTCAATGCGCCTCTACTTCAGCGATTGTTCTAAGTCCTCATACCCCTTGGCGGTATGTGAATAGAGAAAAAGTCGCCACGAGTAACCTCTTCGAAGCAGTCATCCAAGTTCTCAAAGATGTAGGCGAAGGTGGAAACAATTTCGGCGTGGTCTTGATCGGACCCCTTCATATGCCAAACTTTCCCTCGCCTTAGAGCGCACTTCGAAACAAAGCACCTGCCGGCAATGTCCATGGGTGAGATATGTAAAATGGCATTTTGGACACGTTTAAGCTTCTTAACAGGTGTAGTCTTTTCGAGATCACTCCACTAGCGAATACACTATAGAACATTATTGACTTGTTTACGGTTCGATTGAGCCAAAACAACACCTTTGGTGTGAGTCCCCATCGTTGGCTGAAAACTGCTGATATCTTAGCAAATAATTCCGTACTACAATAATTATTACTGTACTATTGGACGGATATATAGACACAGACACACATACTTTCGGTTGAGTCACCTCGTAAAATTTTCGCATTTCTCTCTACGTCTCGCCTGCATTGAAAACGAAAATAATTTTAAACAAAATATATTAGCCTAGGTGAGCGCCAGTAAATGTTTAAACAGTTGTTGCTTTAGTGTGCGATTGCGGGGTCCGTTGCAAATGCCGCGTCAACGCTCGGTGGGTGGTGGGAAATAACGATGGGCGCGTGCTTTTCGCCGTGAAATCGTAAAGAAATAGAAGCATTCGTAAATATCTATAGGTTTTCATGTGTATATGTGTGTGTGTATGTATGTACATATGTATAAGTATATATATAATGTGTGTTTTGAACGCGAATTCTTATTAAAAATTCCAAGGTCGCCCTTTCTGCTGTGGCATTTTCACGTTTTCATTACCTGCACATGCCTGTATGTATGTACATATGTATGTGTGCTCGTATTATTGTTAATTTTCTGGTTTTACTTTCTCAGTTGAATATTATAAATATTTATATATATTTCTGAATTGTTTACTTTTTTTCTCATTCTTTTGCTTTTGTTGTTATTTTATTTTTTAATTTTTTTGTTTTTGTTAATATATTTTCATTTCGCGCGTTTTGCTATCGTTCCCAAATTAACATTTTTTTCGAGATAAATTTTAAGTTAAGAAATATTTGAGGTTATCTATCACAAGTAATTTACGGTTATAGTTTACAGTTGTAGGTTAATATTTTGTGGTTTTGCCGAATATATTACTTATATACTACTGTGATCAAATTGAAAAGTGAATTTTGTCCACTTCATCTCCTTCAAAGTAATGTATACCATTTGAATTGCCAATTTACTTATAATTTTTTCTCTTTCTTTTGCAGGTAAGTCTACTGTTCTCCACGAAGTGGCTACTACAAATATTTGTCGTTTATATGTATGTATGTATGTAAGACAACTGTTATATAAAATTATAAAATTAATTAGAGATGACCTACAGGTGTATATACATATATCCTATATTGATCTCATATAGATATATAAAATGCCTTTCAAGCATCTCTATATTCAGATCTCCTCGGTCCGAGTTGAATTTTATCCAACATAAGATATAATTTTTCTAACTCTACGGGTATGATTTTCGAAAACTTGACTTCTTTCAAACTTCTTCGTAGCCTTGTTGGTACCATAAATTTTTCATGTACTAGCCGTTACCAAAACACCTCGACACACCTTGCGACCCAGTAATATCACTATTTGAATATAAAAGACCCTAAAAAGCTCCAATCCACATATAAATATATCTTGATGAATAATAAATTTACCAAAAGGTACTTAAATATGAAGTTGAAATTGAATCCAGGAACCGAAATTGTATTAAAGCTTTGTTCATGACTCAGCTGAAAGTTTTCTGTGAAGGCCCGAACCAGAGTTCAAAGCAGAAAAGCAGTAATTTAGATAGGAAAGTTTTCGAGATTACTATTGATACAGACAATGTGTTGAATTCTTCACATACATATGTGAACCGCTATACCTATGATGTGTGAATTCAACGTCTTATATTTAGAATCCATATTAAATGCAGAATAAAAAAAATACTTCAGCCTTGAAAAGCTCCAAAAGCACTGAAGACGAAGCTACTTACTTTCCAGATTGCAGTCATTCAAAATAGCCAAGATATCAAAACTCTGTAATGTATACTTCTTTTCTTCGATATTTTTATCTTCGCTCCGAAATGTAGGCAACGAAATTTATTGATTTAGTTAAAAAACTGTTTTGGCAATAATTAAGAAGCCTTGCTTTATTTCTTGAAGATATGGTTCTTCAAGAAACAAATATAACCAAAGTAATGAGTTTTGACAAGGAATTTTGTGAAGAAGATGTTTTGACATAGTTCTTTCGATAAATTACATAAAAAATAACTAACATTTCATTTGGCGATGAATTTTTGTTCTCCTCTAACAGCCTCATCCATTTGACTACACTTTTAAAGCAAGTTGTCAAAAATTATTTAAACTACT